>NW_026967971.1:0-147448 GCF_028390025.1 Pseudophryne corroboree
TTTTGAACAGGAGCTTTAACGGTTTTGGGGCATATGAGAAATTCCCTAAGCCCCGGACCCATCGATTTTGGTCAAAAATGAAAATTTTAAAAGTGCCCCTATTTCTGCTTTAAACTTTAGTTACCATCCCAAAATGAATCCCTGAGATGAAAAAAGCTGATTTTGGAGCATGATTTTTGAACAGGAGCTTCAACGGTTTTGGGGCATATGAGAAATTCCCTAAGCCCCGGACCCATCGATTTTGGTCAAAAATGAAAATTTTAAAAGTGCCCCTATATCTGCTTTAAACTTTAGTTACCATCCCAAAATGAATCCCTGAGATGAAAAAAGTTGATTTCGGAGCATGATTTTTGAACAGGAGCTTCAACGGTTTTGTGGCATATGAGAAATTCCCTAAGCCCCGGACCCATCGATTTTGGTAAAAATGAAAATTTTAAAAGTGCCCCTATTTCTGCTTTAAACTTTAGTTACCATCCCAAAATAAATCCCTGAGATGAAAAAGTTGATTTCGGAGCATGATTTTTGAACAGGAGCTTTAACGGTTTTGGGCATATGAGAAATTCCCTAAGCCCCGGACCCATCGATTTTGGTCAAAAATGAAAATTTTAAAAGTGCCCCTATTTCTGCTTTAAACTTTAGTTACCATCCCAATATGAATCCCTGAGATGAAAAAAGTTGATTTCGGAGCATGATTTTTGAACAGGAGCTTCAACGGTTTTGGGGCATATGAGAAATTTTCTAAGCCCCGGACCCATCGATTTTGGTCAAAAATGAAAATTTTAAAAGTGCCCCTATTTCTGCTTTAAACTTTAGTTACCATCCCAAAATGAATCCCTGAGATGAAAAAAGTTGATTTCGGAGCATGATTTTTGAACAGGAGCTTCAACGGTTTTGTGGCATATGAGAAATTCCCTAAGCCCCGGACCCATCGATTTTGGTCAAAAATGAAAATTTTAAAAGTGCCCCTATTTCTGCTTTAAACTTTAGTTACCATCCCAAAATGAATCCCTGAGATGAAAAAAGTTGATTTCGGAGCATGATTTTGAACAGGAGCTTCATCGGTTTTGGGCATATGAGAAATTCCCTAAGCCCGGGACCCATCGATTTTGGTCTAAAATTAAAATTTTAAAAGTGCCCCTATTTCTGCTTTAAACTTTAGTTACCATCCCAAAATGAATCCCTGAGATGAAAAAAGTTGATTTCGGAGCATGATTTTTGAACAGGAGCTTCAACGGTTTTGGGGCATATGAGAAATTCCCTAAGCCCCGGACCCATCGATTTTGGTCAAAACTGAAAATTTTAAAAGTGCCCCTATTTCTGCTTTAAACTTTAGTTACCATCCCAAAATGAATCCCTGAGATGAAAAAAGTTGATTTCGGAGCATGATTTTTGAACAGGAGCTTCAACGGTTTTGTGGCATATGAGAAATTCCCTAAGCCCCGGACCCATCGATTTTGGTCAAAAATGAAAATTTTAAAAGTGCCCCTATTTCTGCTTTAAACTTTAGTTACCATCCCAAAATGAATCCCTGAGATGAAAAAAGTTGATTTTGGAGCATGATTTTTGAACAGGAGCTTCAACGGTTTTGTGGCATATGAAAAATTCCCTAAGCCCCGGACCCATCGATTTTGGTCAAAAATGAAAATTTTAAAAGTGCCCCTATTTCTGCTTTAAACTTTAGTTACCATCCCAAAATGAATCCCTGAGATGAAAAAAGTTGATTTCGGAGCATGATTTTTGAACAGGAGCTTCAACGGTTTTGGGGCATATGAGAAATTCCCTAAGCCCCGGACCCATCGATTTTGGTCAAAAATGAAAGTTTTAAAAGTGCCCCTATTACTGCTTTAAACTTTAGTTACCATCCCAAAATGAATCCCTGAGATGAAAAAAGTTGATTTTGGAGCATGATTTTTGAACAGGAGCTTCAACGGTTTTGTGGCATATGAAAAATTCCCTAAGCCCCGGACCCATCGATTTTGGTCAAAAATGAAAATTTTAAAAGTGCCCCTATTTCTGCTTTAAACTTTAGTTACCATCCCAAAATGAATCCCTGAGATGAAAAAAGTTGATTTCGGAGCATGATTTTTGAACAGGAGCTTCAACGGTTTTGGGGCATATGAGAAATTCCCTAAGCCCCGGACCCATCGATTTTGGTCAAAAATTAAAGTTTTAAAAGTGCCCCTATTTCTGCTTTAAACTTTAGTTACCATCCCAAAATGAATCCGAGATGAAAAAAGTTGATTTTGGAGCATGATTTTTGAACAGGAGCTTCAACGGTTTTGGGGCATATGAGAAATTCCCTAAGCCCCGGACCCATCTATTTTGGTCAAAAATGAAAATTTTAAAAGTGCCCCTATTTCTGCTTTAAACTTTAGTTACCATCCCAAAATGAATCCCTGAGATGAAAAAAGTTGATTTCGGAGCATGATTTTTGAACAGGAGCTTCAACGGTTTTGGGGCATATGAGAAATTCCCTAAGCCCCAGACCCATCGATTTTGGTCAAAAATGAAAATTTTAAAAGTGCCCCTATTTCTGCTTTAAACTTTAGTTACCATCCCAAAATAAATCCCTGAGATGAAAAAAGTTGACTTCGGAGCATGATTTTTGAACAGGAGCTTTAACGGTTTTGGGGCATATGAGAAATTCCCTAAGCCCCGGACCCATCGATTTTGGTCAAAAATGAAAGTTTTAAAAGTGCCCCTATTTCTGCTTTAAACTTTAGTTACCATCCCAAAATGAATCCCTGAGATGAAAAAAGTTGATTTTGGAGCATGATTTTTGAACAGGAGCTTCAACGGTTTTGGGGCATATGAGAAATTCCCTAAGCCCCGGACCCATCTATTTTGGTCAAAAATGAAAATTTTAAAAGTGCCCCTATATCTGCTTTAAACTTTTGTTACCATCCCAAAATGAATCCCTGAGATGAAAAAAGTTGATTTTGGAGCATGATTTTTGAACAGGAGCTTCAACGGTTTTGGGGCATATGAGAAATTCCCTAAGCCCCGGACCCATCTATTTTGGTCAAAAATGAAAATTTTAAAAGTGCCCCTATATCTGCTTTAAACTTTAGTTACCATCCCAAAATGAATCCCTGAGATGAAAAAAGTTGATTTCGGAGCATGATTTTTGAACAGGAGCTTCAACGGTTTTGTGGCATATGAGAAATTCCCTAAGCCCCAGACCCATCGATTTTGGTCAAAAATGAAAATTTTAAAAGTGCCCCTATTTCTGCTTTAAACTTTAGTTACCATCCCAAAATGAATCCCTGAGATGAAAAAAGTTGATTTCGGAGCATGATTTTTGAACAGGAGCTTCAACGGTTTTGTGGCATATGAGAAATTCTCTAAGCCCCGGAACCATCGATTTTGGTCAAAAATGAAAATTTTAAAAGTGCCCCTATTTCTGCTTTAAACTTTAGTTACCATCCCAAAATGAATCCCTGAGATGAAAAAAGTTGATTTCGGAGCATGATTTTTGAACAGGAGCTTCAACGGTTTTGGGGCATATGAGAAATTCCCTAAGCCCCGGACCCATCGATTTTGGTCAAAAATGAAAGTTTTAAAAGTGCCCCTTTTTCTGCTTTAAACTTTAGTTACCATCCCAAAATGAATCCCTGAGATGAAAAAAGTTGATTTTGGAGCATGATTTTTGAACAGGAGCTTCAACGGTTTTGGGGCATATGAGAAATTCCCTAAGCCCCGGACCCATCTATTTTGGTCAAAAATGAAAATTTTAAAAGTGCCCCTATTTCTGCTTTAAACTTTAGATACCATCCCAAAATGAATCCCTGAGATGAAAAAAGTTGATTTCAGAGCATGATTTTTGAACAGGAGCTTCAACGGTTTTGTGGCATATGAGAAATTCCCTAAGCCCCAGACCCATCGATTTTGGTCAAAAATGAAAATTTTAAAAGTGCCCCTATTTCTGCTTTAAACTTTAGTTACCATCCCAAAATGAATCCCTGAGATGAAAAAAGTTGATTTCGGAGCATGATTTTTGAACAGGAGCTTCAACGGTTTTGTGGCATATGAGAAATTCCCTAAGCCCCAGACCCATCGATTTTGGTCAAAAATGAAAATTTTAAAAGTGCCCCTATTTCTGCTTTAAACTTTAGTTACCATCCCAAAATGAATCCCTGAGATGAAAAAAGTTGATTTCGGAGCATGATTTTTGAACAGGAGCTTCAACGGTTTTGTGGCATATGAGAAATTCCCTAAGTTCCGGACCCATCGATTTTGGTCAAAAATGAAAATTTTAAAAGTGCCCCTATTTCTGCTTTAAACTTTATCTACCATCCCAAAATGAATCCCTGAGATGAAAAAAGTTGATTTCAGAGCATGATTTTTGAACAGGAGCTTCAACGGTTTTGGGGCATATGAGAAATTCCCTAAGCCCCAGACCCATCGATTTTGGTCAAAAATGAAAATTTTAAAAGTGCCCCTATTTCTGCTTTAAACTTTAGTTACCATCCCAAAATGAATCCCTGAGATGAAAAAAGTTGATTTCGGAGCATGATTTTTGAACAGGAGCTTCAACGGTTTTGTGGCATATGAGAAATTCCCTAAGCCCCAGACCCATCGATTTTGGTCAAAAATGAAAATTTTAAAAGTGCCCCTATTTCTGCTTTAAACTTTAGTTACCATCCCAAAATGAATCCCTGAGATGAAAAAAGTTGATTTCGGAGCATGATTTTTGAACAGGAGCTTCAACGGTTTGGTGGCATATGAGAAATTCTCTAAGCCCCGGAACCATCGATTTTGGTCAAAAATGAAAATTTTAAAAGTGCCCCTATTTCTGCTTTAAACTTTAGTTACCATCCCAAAATGAATCCCTGAGATGAAAAAAGTTGATTTCGGAGCATGATTTTTGAACAGGAGCTTCAACGGTTTTGTGGCATATGAGAAATTCCCTAAGCCCCGGACCCATCGATTTTGGTCAAAAATGAAAATTTTAAAAGTGCCCCTATTTCTGCTTTAAACTTTAGTTACCATCCCAAAATGAATCCCTGAGATGAAAAAAGTTGATTTCGGAGCATGATTTTTGAACAGGAGCTTCAACGGTTTTGTGGCATATGAGAAATTCCCTAAGTTCCGGACCCATCGATTTTGGTCAAAAATGAAAATTTTAAAAGTGCCCCTATTTCTGCTTTAAACTTTAGCTACCATCCCAAAATGAATCCCTGAGATGAAAAAAGTTGATTTTGGAGCATGATTTTTGAACAGGAGCTTCAACGGTTTTGTGGCATATGAGAAATTCTCTAAGCCCCGGAACCATCGATTTTGGTCAAAAATGAAAATTTTAAAAGTGCCCCTATATCTGCTTTAAACTTTTGTTACCATCCCAAAATGAATCCCTGAGATGAAAAAAGTTGATTTTGGAGCATGATTTTTGAACAGGAGCTTCAACGGTTTTGTGGCATATGAGAAATTCCCTAAGCCCCGGACCCATCAATTTTGGTCAAAAATGAAAATTTTAAAAGTGCCCCTATTTCTGCTTTAAACTTTAGATACCATCCCAAAATGAATCCCTGAGATGAAAAAAGTTGATTTCAGAGCATGATTTTTGAACAGGAGCTTCAACGGTTTTGGGGCATATGAGAAATTCCCTAAGCCCCAGACCCATCGATTTTGGTCAAAAATGAAAATTTTAAAAGTGCCCCTATTTCTGCTTTAAACTTTAGTTACCATCCCAAAATGAATCCCTGAGATGAAAAAAGTTGATTTCGGAGCATGATTTTTGAACAGGAGCTTCAACGGTTTTGTGGCATATGAGAAATTCCCTAAGCCCCGGACCCATCGATTTTGGTCAAAAATTAAAATTTTAAAAGTGCCCCTATTTCTGCTTTAAACATTAGTTACCATCCCAAAATGAATCCCTGAGATGAAAAAAGTTGATTTCGGAGCATGATTTTTGAACAGGAGCTTCAACGGTTTTGTGGCATATGAAAAATTCCCTAAGCCCCAGACCCATCGATTTTGGTCAAAAATGAAAATTTTAAAAGTGCCCCTATTTCTGCTTTAAACTTTAGTTACCATCCCAAAATGAATCCCTGAGATGAAAAAAGTTGATTTTGGAGCATGATTTTTGAACAGGAGCTTCAACGGTTTTGGGGCATATGAGAAATTCCCTAAGCCCCAGACCCATCGATTTTGGTCAAAAATGAAAATTTTAAAAGTGCCCCTATTTCTGCTTTAAACTTTAGTTACCATCCCAAAATGAATCCCTGAGATGAAAAAAGTTGATTTTGGAGCATGATTTTTGAACAGGAGCTTCAACGGTTTTGTGGCATATGAAAAATTCCCTAAGCCCTGACCCATCGATTTTGGTCAAAAATGAAAATTTTAAAAGTGCCCCTATTTCTGCTTTAAACTTTAGTTACCATCCCAAAATGAATCCCTGAGATGAAAAAAGTTGATTTCGGAGCATGATTTTTGAACAGGAGCTTCAACGGTTTTGGGGCATATGAGAAATTCCCTAAGCCCCGGACCCATCGATTTTGGTCAAAAATGAAAGTTTTAAAAGTGCCCCTATTTCTGCTTTAAACTTTAGTTACCATCCCAAAATGAATCCCTGAGATGAAAAAAGTTGATTTTGGAGCATGATTTTTGAACAGGAGCTTCAACGGTTTTGGGGCATATGAGAAATTCCCTAAGCCCCGGACCCATCTATTTTGGTCAAAAATGAAAATTTTAAAAGTGCCCCTATTTCTGCTTTAAACTTTAGATACCATCCCAAAATGAATCCCTGAGATGAAAAAAGTTGATTTCAGAGCATGATTTTTGAACAGGAGCTTCAACGGTTTTGGGGCATATGAGAAATTCCCTAAGCCCCAGACCCATCGATTTTGGTCAAAAATGAAAATTTTAAAAGTGCCCCTATTTCTGCTTTAAACTTTAGTTACCATCCCAAAATGAATCCCTGAGATGAAAAAAGTTGATTTCGGAGCATGATTTTTGAACAGGAGCTTCAACGGTTTTGTGGCATATGAGAAATTCCCTAAGCCCCAGACCCATCGATTTTGGTCAAAAATGAAAATTTTAAAAGTGCCCCTATTTCTGCTTTAAACTTTAGTTACCATCCCAAAATGAATCCCTGAGATGAAAAAAGTTGATTTCGGAGCATGATTTTTGAACAGGAGCTTCAACGGTTTTGTGGCATATGAGAAATTCCCTAAGTTCCGGACCCATCGATTTTGGTCAAAAATGAAAATTTTAAAAGTGCCCCTATTTCTGCTTTAAACTTTAGCTACCATCCCAAAATGAATCCCTGAGATGAAAAAAGTTGATTTCAGAGCATGATTTTTGAACAGGAGCTTCAACGGTTTTGGGGCATATGAGAAATTCCCTAAGCCCCAGACCCATCGATTTTGGTCAAAAATGAAAATTTTAAAAGTGCCCCTATTTCTGCTTTAAACTTTAGTTACCATCCCAAAATGAATCCCTGAGATGAAAAAAGTTGATTTCGGAGCATGATTTTTGAACAGGAGCTTCAACGGTTTTGTGGCATATGAGAAATTCCCTAAGCCCCAGACCCATCGATTTTGGTCAAAAATGAAAATTTTAAAAGTGCCCCTATTTCTGCTTTAAACTTTAGTTACCATCCCAAAATGAATCCCTGAGATGAAAAAAGTTGATTTCGGAGCATGATTTTTGAACAGGAGCTTCAACGGTTTTGTGGCATATGAGAAATTCTCTAAGCCCCGGAACCATCGATTTTGGTCAAAAATGAAAATTTTAAAAGTGCCCCTATTTCTGCTTTAAACTTTAGTTACCATCCCAAAATGAATCCCTGAGATGAAAAAAGTTGATTTCGGAGCATGATTTTTGAACAGGAGCTTCAACGGTTTTGTGGCATATGAGAAATTCCCTAAGCCCCGGACCCATCGATTTTGGTCAAAAATGAAAATTTTAAAAGTGCCCCTATTTCTGCTTTAAACTTTAGTTACCATCCCAAAATGAATCCCTGAGATGAAAAAAGTTGATTTCGGAGCATGATTTTTGAACAGGAGCTTCAACGGTTTTGTGGCATATGAGAAATTCCCTAAGTTCCGGACCCATCGATTTTGGTCAAAAATGAAAATTTTAAAAGTGCCCCTATTTCTGCTTTAAACTTTAGCTACCATCCCAAAATGAATCCCTGAGATGAAAAAAGTTGATTTTGGAGCATGATTTTTGAACAGGAGCTTCAACGGTTTTGTGGCATATGAAAAATTCCCTAAGCCCCGGACCCATCGATTTTGGTCAAAAATGAAAGTTTTAAAAGTGCCCCTATTTCTGCTTTAAACTTTAGTTACCATCCCAAAATGAATCCCTGAGATGAAAAAAGTTGATTTTGGAGCATGATTTTTGAACAGGAGCTTCAACGGTTTTGGGGCATATGAGAAATTCCCTAAGCCCCGGACCCATCTATTTTGGTCAAAAATGAAAATTTTAAAAGTGCCCCTATATCTGCTTTAAACTTTTGTTACCATCCCAAAATGAATCCCTGAGATGAAAAAAGTTGATTTTGGAGCATGATTTTTGAACAGGAGCTTCAACGGTTTTGTGGCATATGAGAAATTCCCTAAGCCCCGGACCCATCAATTTTGGTCAAAAATGAAAATTTTAAAAGTGCCCCTATTTCTGCTTTAAACTTTAGATACCATCCCAAAATGAATCCCTGAGATGAAAAAAGTTGATTTCAGAGCATGATTTTTGAACAGGAGCTTCAACGGTTTTGGGGCATATGAGAAATTCCCTAAGCCCCAGACCCATCGATTTTGGTCAAAAATGAAAATTTTAAAAGTGCCCCTATTTCTGCTTTAAACTTTAGTTACCATCCCAAAATGAATCCCTGAGATGAAAAAAGTTGATTTCGGAGCATGATTTTTGAACAGGAGCTTCAACGGTTTTGTGGCATATGAGAAATTCCCTAAGCCCCGGACCCATCGATTTTGGTCAAAAATTAAAATTTTAAAAGTGCCCCTATTTCTGCTTTAAACATTAGTTACCATCCCAAAATGAATCCCTGAGATGAAAAAAGTTGATTTCGGAGCATGATTTTTGAACAGGAGCTTCAACGGTTTTGTGGCATATGAGAAATTCTCTAAGCCCCGGAACCATCGATTTTGGTCAAAAATGAAAATTTTAAAAGTGCCCCTATTTCTGCTTTAAACTTTAGTTACCATCCCAAAATGAATCCCTGAGATGAAAAAAGTTGATTTTGAAGCATGATTTTTGAACAGGAGCTTCAACGGTTTTGTGGCATATGAAAAATTCCCTAAGCCCCAGACCCATCGATTTTGGTCAAAAATGAAAATTTTAAAAGTGCCCCTATTTCTGCTTTAAACTTTAGTTACCATCCCAAAATGAATCCCTGAGATGAAAAAAGTTGATTTCGGAGCATGATTTTTGAACAGGAGCTTCAACGGTTTTGGGGCATATGAGAAATTCCCTAAGCCCCGGACCCATCGATTTTGGTCAAAAATGAAAGTTTTAAAAGTGCCCCTATTTCTGCTTTAAACTTTAGTTACCATCCCAAAATGAATCCCTGAGATGAAAAAAGTTGATTTTGGAGCATGATTTTTGAACAGGAGCTTCAACGGTTTTGGGGCATATGAGAAATTCCCTAAGCCCCAGACCCATCGATTTTGGTCAAAAATGAAAATTTTAAAAGTGCCCCTATTTCTGCTTTAAACTTTAGTTACCATCCCAAAATGAATCCCTGAGATGAAAAAAGTTGATTTTGGAGCATGATTTTTGAACAGGAGCTTCAACGGTTTTGTGGCATATGAAAAATTCCCTAAGCCCTGACCCATCGATTTTGGTCAAAAATGAAAATTTTAAAAGTGCCCCTATTTCTGCTTTAAACTTTAGTTACCATCCCAAAATGAATCCCTGAGATGAAAAAAGTTGATTTCGGAGCATGATTTTTGAACAGGAGCTTCAACGGTTTTGGGGCATATGAGAAATTCCCTAAGCCCCGGACCCATCGATTTTGGTCAAAAATGAAAGTTTTAAAAGTGCCCCTATTTCTGCTTTAAACTTTAGTTACCATCCCAAAATGAATCCCTGAGATGAAAAAAGTTGATTTTGGAGCATGATTTTTGAACAGGAGCTTCAACGGTTTTGGGGCATATGAGAAATTCCCTAAGCCCCGGACCCATCTATTTTGGTCAAAAATGAAAATTTTAAAAGTGCCCCTATTTCTGCTTTAAACTTTAGATACCATCCCAAAATGAATCCCTGAGATGAAAAAAGTTGATTTCAGAGCATGATTTTTGAACAGGAGCTTCAACGGTTTTGGGGCATATGAGAAATTCCCTAAGCCCCAGACCCATCGATTTTGGTCAAAAATGAAAATTTTAAAAGTGCCCCTATTTCTGCTTTAAACTTTAGTTACCATCCCAAAATGAATCCCTGAGATGAAAAAAGTTGATTTCGGAGCATGATTTTTGAACAGGAGCTTCAACGGTTTTGTGGCATATGAGAAATTCCCTAAGCCCCAGACCCATCGATTTTGGTCAAAAATGAAAATTTTAAAAGTGCCCCTATTTCTGCTTTAAACTTTAGTTACCATCCCAAAATGAATCCCTGAGATGAAAAAAGTTGATTTCGGAGCATGATTTTTGAACAGGAGCTTCAACGGTTTTGTGGCATATGAGAAATTCCCTAAGTTCCGGACCCATCGATTTTGGTCAAAAATGAAAATTTTAAAAGTGCCCCTATTTCTGCTTTAAACTTTAGCTACCATCCCAAAATGAATCCCTGAGATGAAAAAAGTTGATTTCAGAGCATGATTTTTGAACAGGAGCTTCAACGGTTTTGGGGCATATGAGAAATTCCCTAAGCCCCAGACCCATCGATTTTGGTCAAAAATGAAAATTTTAAAAGTGCCCCTATTTCTGCTTTAAACTTTAGTTACCATCCCAAAATGAATCCCTGAGATGAAAAAAGTTGATTTCGGAGCATGATTTTTGAACAGGAGCTTCAACGGTTTTGTGGCATATGAGAAATTCCCTAAGCCCCAGACCCATCGATTTTGGTCAAAAATGAAAATTTTAAAAGTGCCCCTATTTCTGCTTTAAACTTTAGTTACCATCCCAAAATGAATCCCTGAGATGAAAAAAGTTGATTTCGGAGCATGATTTTTGAACAGGAGCTTCAACGGTTTTGTGGCATATGAGAAATTCTCTAAGCCCCGGAACCATCGATTTTGGTCAAAAATGAAAATTTTAAAAGTGCCCCTATTTCTGCTTTAAACTTTAGTTACCATCCCAAAATGAATCCCTGAGATGAAAAAAGTTGATTTCGGAGCATGATTTTTGAACAGGAGCTTCAACGGTTTTGTGGCATATGAGAAATTCCCTAAGCCCCGGACCCATCGATTTTGGTCAAAAATGAAAATTTTAAAAGTGCCCCTATTTCTGCTTTAAACTTTAGTTACCATCCCAAAATGAATCCCTGAGATGAAAAAAGTTGATTTCGGAGCATGATTTTTGAACAGGAGCTTCAACGGTTTTGTGGCATATGAGAAATTCCCTAAGTTCCGGACCCATCGATTTTGGTCAAAAATGAAAATTTTAAAAGTGCCCCTATTTCTGCTTTAAACTTTAGCTACCATCCCAAAATGAATCCCTGAGATGAAAAAAGTTGATTTTGGAGCATGATTTTTGAACAGGAGCTTCAACGGTTTTGTGGCATATGAAAAATTCCCTAAGCCCCGGACCCATCGATTTTGGTCAAAAATGAAAGTTTTAAAAGTGCCCCTATTTCTGCTTTAAACTTTAGTTACCATCCCAAAATGAATCCCTGAGATGAAAAAAGTTGATTTTGGAGCATGATTTTTGAACAGGAGCTTCAACGGTTTTGGGGCATATGAGAAATTCCCTAAGCCCCGGACCCATCTATTTTGGTCAAAAATGAAAATTTTAAAAGTGCCCCTATATCTGCTTTAAACTTTTGTTACCATCCCAAAATGAATCCCTGAGATGAAAAAAGTTGATTTTGGAGCATGATTTTTGAACAGGAGCTTCAACGGTTTTGTGGCATATGAGAAATTCCCTAAGCCCCGGACCCATCAATTTTGGTCAAAAATGAAAATTTTAAAAGTGCCCCTATTTCTGCTTTAAACTTTAGATACCATCCCAAAATGAATCCCTGAGATGAAAAAAGTTGATTTCAGAGCATGATTTTTGAACAGGAGCTTCAACGGTTTTGGGGCATATGAGAAATTCCCTAAGCCCCAGACCCATCGATTTTGGTCAAAAATGAAAATTTTAAAAGTGCCCCTATTTCTGCTTTAAACTTTAGTTACCATCCCAAAATGAATCCCTGAGATGAAAAAAGTTGATTTCGGAGCATGATTTTTGAACAGGAGCTTCAACGGTTTTGTGGCATATGAGAAATTCCCTAAGCCCCGGACCCATCGATTTTGGTCAAAAATTAAAATTTTAAAAGTGCCCCTATTTCTGCTTTAAACATTAGTTACCATCCCAAAATGAATCCCTGAGATGAAAAAAGTTGATTTCGGAGCATGATTTTTGAACAGGAGCTTCAACGGTTTTGTGGCATATGAGAAATTCTCTAAGCCCCGGAACCATCGATTTTGGTCAAAAATGAAAATTTTAAAAGTGCCCCTATTTCTGCTTTAAACTTTAGTTACCATCCCAAAATGAATCCCTGAGATGAAAAAAGTTGATTTTGAAGCATGATTTTTGAACAGGAGCTTCAACGGTTTTGTGGCATATGAAAAATTCCCTAAGCCCCAGACCCATCGATTTTGGTCAAAAATGAAAATTTTAAAAGTGCCCCTATTTCTGCTTTAAACTTTAGTTACCATCCCAAAATGAATCCCTGAGATGAAAAAAGTTGATTTCGGAGCATGATTTTTGAACAGGAGCTTCAACGGTTTTGGGGCATATGAGAAATTCCCTAAGCCCCGGACCCATCGATTTTGGTCAAAAATGAAAGTTTTAAAAGTGCCCCTATTTCTGCTTTAAACTTTAGTTACCATCCCAAAATGAATCCCTGAGATGAAAAAAGTTGATTTTGGAGCATGATTTTTGAACAGGAGCTTCAACGGTTTTGGGGCATATGAGAAATTCCCTAAGCCCCAGACCCATCGATTTTGGTCAAAAATGAAAATTTTAAAAGTGCCCCTATTTCTGCTTTAAACTTTAGTTACCATCCCAAAATGAATCCCTGAGATGAAAAAAGTTGATTTTGGAGCATGATTTTTGAACAGGAGCTTCAACGGTTTTGTGGCATATGAAAAATTCCCTAAGCCCTGACCCATCGATTTTGGTCAAAAATGAAAATTTTAAAAGTGCCCCTATTTCTGCTTTAAACTTTAGTTACCATCCCAAAATGAATCCCTGAGATGAAAAAAGTTGATTTCGGAGCATGATTTTTGAACAGGAGCTTCAACGGTTTTGGGGCATATGAGAAATTCCCTAAGCCCCGGACCCATCGATTTTGGTCAAAAATGAAAGTTTTAAAAGTGCCCCTATTTCTGCTTTAAACTTTAGTTACCATCCCAAAATGAATCCCTGAGATGAAAAAAGTTGATTTTGGAGCATGATTTTTGAACAGGAGCTTCAACGGTTTTGGGGCATATGAGAAATTCCCTAAGCCCCGGACCCATCTATTTTGGTCAAAAATGAAAATTTTAAAAGTGCCCCTATTTCTGCTTTAAACTTTAGATACCATCCCAAAATGAATCCCTGAGATGAAAAAAGTTGATTTCAGAGCATGATTTTTGAACAGGAGCTTCAACGGTTTTGGGGCATATGAGAAATTCCCTAAGCCCCAGACCCATCGATTTTGGTCAAAAATGAAAATTTTAAAAGTGCCCCTATTTCTGCTTTAAACTTTAGTTACCATCCCAAAATGAATCCCTGAGATGAAAAAAGTTGATTTCGGAGCATGATTTTTGAACAGGAGCTTCAACGGTTTTGTGGCATATGAGAAATTCCCTAAGCCCCGGACCCATCGATTTTGGTCAAAAATGAAAATTTTAAAAGTGCCCCTATTTCTGCTTTAAACTTTAGTTACCATCCCAAAATGAATCCCTGAGATGAAAAAAGTTGATTTCGGAGCATGATTTTTGAACAGGAGCTTCAACGGTTTTGTGGCATATGAGAAATTCCCTAAGCCCCGGACCCATCGATTTTGGTCAAAAATGAAAGTTTTAAAAGTGCCCCTATTTCTGCTTTAAACTTTAGTTACCATCCCAAAATGAATCCCTGAGATGAAAAAAGTTGATTTTGGAGCATGATTTTTGAAAAGGAGCTTCAACGGTTTTGGGGCATATGAGAAATTCCCTAAGCCCCGGACCCATCTATTTTGGTCAAAAATGAAAATTTTAAAAGTGCCCCTATATCTGCTTTAAACTTTTGTTACCATCCCAAAATGAATCCCTGAGATGAAAAAAGTTGATTTTGGAGCATGATTTTTGAACAGGAGCTTCAACGGTTTTGTGGCATATGAGAAATTCCCTAAGCCCCGGACCCATCAATTTTGGTCAAAAATGAAAATTTTAAAAGTGCCCCTATTTCTGCTTTAAACTTTAGATACCATCCCAAAATGAATCCCTGAGATGAAAAAAGTTGATTTCAGAGCATGATTTTTGAACAGGAGCTTCAACGGTTTTGGGGCATATGAGAAATTCCCTAAGCCCCAGACCCATCGATTTTGGTCAAAAATGAAAATTTTAAAAGTGCCCCTATTTCTGCTTTAAACTTTAGTTACCATCCCAAAATGAATCCCTGAGATGAAAAAAGTTGATTTCGGAGCATGATTTTTGAACAGGAGCTTCAACGGTTTTGTGGCATATGAGAAATTCCCTAAGCCCCGGACCCATCGATTTTGGTCAAAAATTAAAATTTTAAAAGTGCCCCTATTTCTGCTTTAAACATTAGTTACCATCCCAAAATGAATCCCTGAGATGAAAAAAGTTGATTTCGGAGCATGATTTTTGAACAGGAGCTTCAACGGTTTTGTGGCATATGAGAAATTCTCTAAGCCCCGGAACCATCGATTTTGGTCAAAAATGAAAATTTTAAAAGTGCCCCTATTTCTGCTTTAAACTTTAGTTACCATCCCAAAATGAATCCCTGAGATGAAAAAAGTTGATTTTGAAGCATGATTTTTGAACAGGAGCTTCAACGGTTTTGTGGCATATGAAAAATTCCCTAAGCCCCAGACCCATCGATTTTGGTCAAAAATGAAAATTTTAAAAGTGCCCCTATTTCTGCTTTATACTTTAGTTACCATCCCAAAATGAATCCCTGAGATGAAAAAAGTTGATTTCGGAGCATGATTTTTGAACAGGAGCTTCAACGGTTTTGGGGCATATGAGAAATTCCCTAAGCCCCGGACCCATCGATTTTGGTCAAAAATGAAAGTTTTAAAAGTGCCCCTATTTCTGCTTTAAACTTTAGTTACCATCCCAAAATGAATCCCTGAGATGAAAAAAGTTGATTTTGGAGCATGATTTTTGAACAGGAGCTTCAACGGTTTTGGGGCATATGAGAAATTCCCTAAGCCCCAGACCCATCGATTTTGGTCAAAAATGAAAATTTTAAAAGTGCCCCTATTTCTGCTTTAAACTTTAGTTACCATCCCAAAATGAATCCCTGAGATGAAAAAAGTTGATTTTGGAGCATGATTTTTGAACAGGAGCTTCAACGGTTTTGTGGCATATGAAAAATTCCCTAAGCCCTGACCCATCGATTTTGGTCAAAAATGAAAATTTTAAAAGTGCCCCTATTTCTGCTTTAAACTTTAGTTACCATCCCAAAATGAATCCCTGAGATGAAAAAAGTTGATTTCGGAGCATGATTTTTGAACAGGAGCTTCAACGGTTTTGGGGCATATGAGAAATTCCCTAAGCCCCGGACCCATCGATTTTGGTCAAAAATGAAAGTTTTAAAAGTGCCCCTATTTCTGCTTTAAACTTTAGTTACCATCCCAAAATGAATCCCTGAGATGAAAAAAGTTGATTTTGGAGCATGATTTTTGAACAGGAGCTTCAACGGTTTTGGGGCATATGAGAAATTCCCTAAGCCCCAGACCCATCGATTTTGGTCAAAAATGAAAATTTTAAAAGTGCCCCTATTTCTGCTTTAAACTTTAGTTACCATCCCAAAATGAATCCCTGAGATGAAAAAAGTTGATTTCGGAGCATGATTTTTGAACAGGAGCTTCAACGGTTTTGTGGCATATGAGAAATTCTCTAAGCCCCGGAACCATCGATTTTGGTCAAAAATGAAAATTTTAAAAGTGCCCCTATTTCTGCTTTAAACTTTAGTTACCATCCCAAAATGAATCCCTGAGATGAAAAAAGTTGATTTCGGAGCATGATTTTTGAACAGGAGCTTCAACGGTTTTGTGGCATATGAGAAATTCCCTAAGCCCCGGACCCATCGATTTTGGTCAAAAATGAAAATTTTAAAAGTGCCCCTATTTCTGCTTTAAACTTTAGTTACCATCCCAAAATGAATCCCTGAGATGAAAAAAGTTGATTTCGGAGCATGATTTTTGAACAGGAGCTTCAACGGTTTTGTGGCATATGAGAAATTCCCTAAGTTCCGGACCCATCGATTTTGGTCAAAAATGAAAATTTTAAAAGTGCCCCTATTTCTGCTTTAAACTTTAGCTACCATCCCAAAATGAATCCCTGAGATGAAAAAAGTTGATTTTGGAGCATGATTTTTGAACAGGAGCTTCAACGGTTTTGTGGCATATGAAAAATTCCCTAAGCCCCGGACCCATCGATTTTGGTCAAAAATGAAAGTTTTAAAAGTGCCCCTATTTCTGCTTTAAACTTTAGTTACCATCCCAAAATGAATCCCTGAGATGAAAAAAGTTGATTTTGGAGCATGATTTTTGAACAGGAGCTTCAACGGTTTTGGGGCATATGAGAAATTCCCTAAGCCCCGGACCCATCTATTTTGGTCAAAAATGAAAATTTTAAAAGTGCCCCTATATCTGCTTTAAACTTTTGTTACCATCCCAAAATGAATCCCTGAGATGAAAAAAGTTGATTTTGGAGCATGATTTTTGAACAGGAGCTTCAACGGTTTTGTGGCATATGAGAAATTCCCTAAGCCCCGGACCCATCAATTTTGGTCAAAAATGAAAATTTTAAAAGTGCCCCTATTTCTGCTTTAAACTTTAGATACCATCCCAAAATGAATCCCTGAGATGAAAAAAGTTGATTTCAGAGCATGATTTTTGAACAGGAGCTTCAACGGTTTTGGGGCATATGAGAAATTCCCTAAGCCCCAGACCCATCGATTTTGGTCAAAAATGAAAATTTTAAAAGTGCCCCTATTTCTGCTTTAAACTTTAGTTACCATCCCAAAATGAATCCCTGAGATGAAAAAAGTTGATTTCGGAGCATGATTTTTGAACAGGAGCTTCAACGGTTTTGTGGCATATGAGAAATTCCCTAAGCCCC
Organism: Pseudophryne corroboree; assembly: GCF_028390025.1. NCBI lineage: Eukaryota > Metazoa > Chordata > Amphibia > Anura > Myobatrachidae > Pseudophryne > Pseudophryne corroboree. The sequence continues at coordinate 17,444 of NW_026967971.1, forward strand.
GGACCCATCGATTTTGGTCAAAAATTAAAATTTTAAAAGTGCCCCTATTTCTGCTTTAAACATTAGTTACCATCCCAAAATGAATCCCTGAGATGAAAAAAGTTGATTTCGGAGCATGATTTTTGAACAGGAGCTTCAACGGTTTTGTGGCATATGAGAAATTCTCTAAGCCCCAGAACCATCGATTTTGGTCAAAAATGAAAATTTTAAAAGTGCCCCTATTTCTGCTTTAAACTTTAGTTACCATCCCAAAATGAATCCCTGAGATGAAAAAAGTTGATTTTGAAGCATGATTTTTGAACAGGAGCTTCAACGGTTTTGTGGCATATGAGAAATTCTCTAAGCCCCGGAACCATCGATTTTGGTCAAAAATGAAAATTTTAAAAGTGCCCCTATTTCTGCTTTAAACTTTAGTTACCATCCCAAAATGAATCCCTGAGATGAAAAAAGTTGATTTCGGAGCATGATTTTTGAACAGGAGCTTCAACGGTTTTGGGGCATATGAGAAATTCCCTAAGCCCCGGACCCATCGATTTTGGTCAAAAATGAAAGTTTTAAAAGTGCCCCTATTTCTGCTTTAAACTTTAGTTACCATCCCAAAATGAATCCCTGAGATGAAAAAAGTTGATTTTGGAGCATGATTTTTGAACAGGAGCTTCAACGGTTTTGGGGCATATGAGAAATTCCCTAAGCCCCAGACCCATCGATTTTGGTCAAAAATGAAAATTTTAAAAGTGCCCCTATTTCTGCTTTAAACTTTAGTTACCATCCCAAAATGAATCCCTGAGATGAAAAAAGTTGATTTTGGAGCATGATTTTTGAACAGGAGCTTCAACGGTTTTGTGGCATATGAAAAATTCCCTAAGCCCTGACCCATCGATTTTGGTCAAAAATGAAAATTTTAAAAGTGCCCCTATTTCTGCTTTAAACTTTAGTTACCATCCCAAAATGAATCCCTGAGATGAAAAAAGTTGATTTCGGAGCATGATTTTTGAACAGGAGCTTCAACGGTTTTGTGGCATATGAGAAATTCCCTAAGCCCCGGACCCATCGATTTTGGTCAAAAATGAAAATTTTAAAAGTGCCCCTATTTCTGCTTTAAACTTTAGTTACCATCCCAAAATGAATCCCTGAGATGAAAAAAGTTGATTTCGGAGCATGATTTTTGAACAGGAGCTTCAACGGTTTTGTGGCATATGAGAAATTCCCTAAGCCCCGGACCCATCGATTTTGGTCAAAAATTAAAATTTTAAAAGTGCCCCTATTTCTGCTTTAAACATTAGTTACCATCCCAAAATGAATCCCTGAGATGAAAAAAGTTGATTTCGGAGCATGATTTTTGAACAGGAGCTTCAACGGTTTTGTGGCATATGAGAAATTCTCTAAGCCCCGGAACCATCGATTTTGGTCAAAAATAAAAATTTTAAAAGTGCCCCTATTTCTGCTTTAAACTTTAGTTACCATCCCAAAATGAATCCCTGAGATGAAAAAAGTTGATTTTGAAGCATGATTTTTGAACAGGAGCTTCAACGGTTTTGTGGCATATGAAAAATTCCCTAAGCCCCAGACCCATCGATTTTGGTCAAAAATGAAAATTTTAAAAGTGCCCCTATTTCTGCTTTATACTTTAGTTACCATCCCAAAATGAATCCCTGAGATGAAAAAAGTTGATTTCGGAGCATGATTTTTGAACAGGAGCTTCAACGGTTTTGGGGCATATGAGAAATTCCCTAAGCCCCGGACCCATCGATTTTGGTCAAAAATGAAAGTTTTAAAAGTGCCCCTATTTCTGCTTTAAACTTTAGTTACCATCCCAAAATGAATCCCTGAGATGAAAAAAGTTGATTTTGGAGCATGATTTTTGAACAGGAGCTTCAACGGTTTTGGGGCATATGAGAAATTCCCTAAGCCCCAGACCCATCGATTTTGGTCAAAAATGAAAATTTTAAAAGTGCCCCTATTTCTGCTTTAAACTTTAGTTACCATCCCAAAATGAATCCCTGAGATGAAAAAAGTTGATTTTGGAGCATGATTTTTGAACAGGAGCTTCAACGGTTTTGTGGCATATGAAAAATTCCCTAAGCCCTGACCCATCGATTTTGGTCAAAAATGAAAATTTTAAAAGTGCCCCTATTTCTGCTTTAAACTTTAGTTACCATCCCAAAATGAATCCCTGAGATGAAAAAAGTTGATTTCGGAGCATGATTTTTGAACAGGAGCTTCAACGGTTTTGGGGCATATGAGAAATTCCCTAAGCCCCGGACCCATCGATTTTGGTCAAAAATGAAAGTTTTAAAAGTGCCCCTATTTCTGCTTTAAACTTTAGTTACCATCCCAAAATGAATCCCTGAGATGAAAAAAGTTGATTTTGGAGCATGATTTTTGAACAGGAGCTTCAACGGTTTTGGGGCATATGAGAAATTCCCTAAGCCCCGGACCCATCTATTTTGGTCAAAAATGAAAATTTTAAAAGTGCCCCTATTTCTGCTTTAAACTTTAGATACCATCCCAAAATGAATCCCTGAGATGAAAAAAGTTGATTTCAGAGCATGATTTTTGAACAGGAGCTTCAACGGTTTTGGGGCATATGAGAAATTCCCTAAGCCCCAGACCCATCGATTTTGGTCAAAAATGAAAATTTTAAAAGTGCCCCTATTTCTGCTTTAAACTTTAGTTACCATCCCAAAATGAATCCCTGAGATGAAAAAAGTTGATTTCGGAGCATGATTTTTGAACAGGAGCTTCAACGGTTTTGTGGCATATGAGAAATTCCCTAAGCCCCAGACCCATCGATTTTGGTCAAAAATGAAAATTTTAAAAGTGCCCCTATTTCTGCTTTAAACTTTAGTTACCATCCCAAAATGAATCCCTGAGATGAAAAAAGTTGATTTCGGAGCATGATTTTTGAACAGGAGCTTCAACGGTTTTGTGGCATATGAGAAATTCTCTAAGCACCGGAACCATCGATTTTGGTCAAAAATGAAAATTTTAAAAGTGCCCCTATTTCTGCTTTAAACTTTAGTTACCATCCCAAAATGAATCCCTGAGAAGAAAAAAGTTGATTTCGGAGCATGATTTTTGAACAGGAGCTTCAACGGTTTTGTGGCATATGAGAAATTCCCTAAGCCCCGGACCCATCGATTTTGGTCAAAAATGAAAATTTTAAAAGTGCCAATATTTCTGCTTTAAACTTTAGTTACCATCCCAAAATGAATCCCTGAGATGAAAAAAGTTGATTTCGGAGCATGATTTTTGAACAGGAGCTTCAACGGTTTTGTGGCATATGAGAAATTCCCTAAGTTCCGGACCCATTGATTTTGGTCAAAAATGAAAATTTTAAAAGTGCCCCTATTTCTGCTTTAAACTTTAGCTACCATCCCAAAATGAATCCCTGAGATGAAAAAAGTTGATTTCGGAGCATGATTTTTGAACAGGAGCTTCAACGGTTTTGTGGCATATGAGAAATTCCCTAAGCCCCAGACCCATCGATTTTGGTCAAAAATGAAAATTTTAAAAGTGCCCCTATTTCTGCTTTAAACTTTAGTTACCATCCCAAAATGAATCCCTGAGATGAAAAAAGTTGATTTCGGAGCATGATTTTTGAACAGGAGCTTCAACGGTTTTGTGGCATATGAGAAATTCTCTAAGCCCCGGAACCATCGATTTTGGTCAAAAATGAAAATTTTAAAAGTGCCCCTATTTCTGCTTTAAACTTTAGTTACCATCCCAAAATGAATCCCTGAGATGAAAAAAGTTGATTTTGGAGCATGATTTTTGAACAGGAGCTTCAACGGTTTTGTGGCATATGAAAAATTCCCTAAGCCCCAGACCCATCGATTTTGGTCAAAAATGAAAATTTTAAAAGTGCCCCTATTTCTGCTTTAAACTTTAGTTACCATCCCAAAATGAATCCCTGAGATGAAAAAAGTTGATTTCGGAGCATGATTTTTGAACAGGAGCTTCAACGGTTTTGGGGCATATGAGAAATTCCCTAAGCCCCGGACCCATCGATTTTGGTCAAAAATGAAAGTTTTAAAAGTGCCCCTATTTCTGCTTTAAACTTTAGTTACCATCCCAAAATGAATCCCTGAGATGAAAAAAGTTGATTTTGGAGCATGATTTTTGAACATGAGCTTCAACGGTTTTGGGGCATATGAGAAATTCCCTAAGCCCCGGACCCATCTATTTTGGTCAAAAATGAAAATTTTAAAAGTGCCCCTATTTCTGCTTTAAACTTTAGATACCATCCCAAAATGAATCCCTGAGATGAAAAAAGTTGATTTCAGAGCATGATTTTTGAACAGGAGCTTCAACGGTTTTGGGGCATATGAGAAATTCCCTAAGCCCCAGACCCATCGATTTTGGTCAAAAATGAAAATTTTAAAAGTGCCCCTATTTCTGCTTTAAACTTTAGTTACCATCCCAAAATGAATCCCTGAGATGAAAAAAGTTGATTTCGGAGCATGATTTTTGAACAGGAGCTTCAACGGTTTTGTGGCATATGAGAAATTCCCTAAGCCCCAGACCCATCGATTTTGGTCAAAAATGAAAATTTTAAAAGTGCCCCTATTTCTGCTTTAAACTTTAGTTACCATCCCAAAATGAATCCCTGAGATGAAAAAAGTTGATTTCGGAGCATGATTTTTGAACAGGAGCTTCAACGGTTTTGTGGCATATGAGAAATTCTCTAAGCCCCGAAACCATCGATTTTGGTCAAAAATGAAAATTTTAAAAGTGCCCCTATTTCTGCTTTAAACTTTAGTTACCATCCCAAAATGAATCCCTGAGATGAAAAAAGTTGATTTCGGAGCATGATTTTTGAACGGGAGCTTCAACAGTTTTGTGGCATATGAGAAATTCCCTAAGCCCCGGACCCATCGATTTTGGTCAAAAATGAAAATTTTAAAAGTGCCCCTATTTCTGCTTTAAACTTTAGTTACCATCCCAAAATGAATCCCTGAGATGAAAAAAGTTGATTTCGGAGCATGATTTTTGAACAGGAGCTTCAACGGTTTTGTGGCATATGAGAAATTCCCTAAGTTCCGGACCCATCGATTTTGGTCAAAAATGAAAATTTTAAAAGTGCCCCTATTTCTGCTTTAAACTTTAGCTACCATCCCAAAATGAATCCCTGAGATGAAAAAAGTTGATTTTGGAGCATGATTTTTGAACAGGAGCTTCAACGGTTTTGTGGCATATGAAAAATTCCCTAAGCCCCGGACCCATCGATTTTGGTCAAAAATGAAAATTTTAAAAGTGCCCCTATTTCTGCTTTAAACTTTAGTTACCATCCCAAAATGAATCCCTGAGATGAAAAAAGTTGATTTCGGAGCATGATTTTTGAACAGGAGCTTCAACGGTTTTGTGGCATATGAGAAATTCTCTAAGCCCCGGAACCATCGATTTTGGTCAAAAATGAAAATTTTAAAAGTGCCCCTATTTCTGCTTTAAACTTTAGTTACCATCCCAAAATGAATCCCTGAGATGAAAAAAGTTGATTTCGGAGCATGATTTTTGAACGGGAGCTTCAACGGTTTTGTGGCATATGAGAAATTCCCTAAGCCCCGGACCCATCGATTTTGGTCAAAAATGAAAATTTTAAAAGTGCCCCTATTTCTGCTTTAAACTTTAGTTACCATCCCAAAATGAATCCCTGAGATGAAAAAAGTTGATTTCGGAGCATGATTTTTGAACAGGAGCTTCAACGGTTTTGTGGCATATGAGAAATTCCCTAAGTTCCGGACCCATCGATTTTGGTCAAAAATGAAAATTTTAAAAGTGCCCCTATTTCTGCTTTAAACTTTAGCTACCATCCCAAAATGAATCCCTGAGATGAAAAAAGTTGATTTTGGAGCATGATTTTTGAACAGGAGCTTCAACGGTTTTGTGGCATATGAAAAATTCCCTAAGCCCCGGACCCATCGATTTTGGTCAAAAATGAAAATTTTAAAAGTGCCCCTATTTCTGCTTTAAACTTTAGTTACCATCCCAAAATGAATCCCTGAGATGAAAAAAGTTGATTTCGGAGCATGATTTTTGAACAGGAGCTTCAACGGTTTTGGGGCATATGAGAAATTCCCTAAGCCCCGGACCCATCGATTTTGGTCAAAAATGAAAATTTTAAAAGTGCCCCTATATCTGCTTTAAACTTTTGTTACCATCCCAAAATGAATCCCTGAGATGAAAAAAGTTGATTTCGGAGCATGATTTTTGAACAGGAGCTTCAACGGTTTTGGGGCATATGAGAAATTCCCTAAGCCCCGGACCCATCTATTTTGGTCAAAAATGAAAATTTTAAAAGTGCCCCTATATCTGCTTTAAACTTTTGTTACCATCCCAAAATGAATCCCTGAGATGAAAAAAGTTGATTTTGGAGCATGATTTTTGAACAGGAGCTTCAACGGTTTTGTGGCATATGAGAAATTCCCTAAGCCCCGGACCCATCGATTTTGGTCAAAAATGAAAATTTTAAAAGTGCCCCTATTTCTGCTTTAAACTTTAGATACCATCCCAAAATGAATCCCTGAGATGAAAAAAGTTGATTTCAGAGCATGATTTTTGAACAGGAGCTTTAACGGTTTTGGGGCATATGAGAAATTCCCTAAGCCCCAGACCCATCGATTTTGGTCAAAAATGAAAATTTTAAAAGTGCCCCTATTTCTGCTTTAAACTTTAGTTACCATCCCAAAATGAATCCCTGAGATGAAAAAAGTTGATTTCGGAGCATGATTTTTGAACAGGAGCTTCAACGGTTTTGTGGCATATGAGAAATTCCCTAAGCCCCAGACCCATCGATTTTGGTCAAAAATGAAAATTTTAAAAGTGCCCCTATTTCTGCTTTAAACTTTAGTTACCATCCCAAAATGAATCCCTGAGATGAAAAAAGTTGATTTCGGAGCATGATTTTTGAACAGGAGCTTCAACGGTTTTGTGGCATATGAGAAATTCTCTAAGCCCCGGAACCATCGATTTTGGTCAAAAATGAAAATTTTAAAAGTGCCCCTATTTCTGCTTTAAACTTTAGTTACCATCCCAAAATGAATCCCTGAGATGAAAAAAGTTGATTTCGGAGCATGATTTTTGAACAGGAGCTTCAACGGTTTTGTGGCATATGAGAAATTCCCTAAGCCCCGGACCCATCGATTTTGGTCAAAAATGAAAATTTTAAAAGTGCCCCTATTTCTGCTTTAAACTTTAGTTACCATCCCAAAATGAATCCCTGAGATGAAAAAAGTTGATTTCGGAGCATGATTTTTGAACAGGAGCTTCAACGGTTTTGTGGCATATGAGAAATTCCCTAAGTTCCAGACCCATCGATTTTGGTCAAAAATGAAAATTTTAAAAGTGCCCCTATTTCTGCTTTAAACTTTAGCTACCATCCCAAAATGAATCCCTGAGATGAAAAAAGTTGATTTTGGAGCATGATTTTTGAACAGGAGCTTCAACGGTTTTGTGGCATATGAAAAATTCCCTAAGCCCCGGACCCATCGATTTTGGTCAAAAATGAAAATTTTAAAAGTGCCCCTATTTCTGCTTTAAACTTTAGTTACCATCCCAAAATAAATCCCTGAGATGAAAAAAAGTTGATTTCGGAGCATGATTTTTGAACAGGAGCTTCAACGGTTTTGTGGCATATGAGAAATTCCCTAAGCCCCGGACCCATCGATTTTGGTCAAAAATGAAAATTTTAAAAGTGCCCCTATTTCTGCTTTAAACTTTAGTTACCATCCCAAAATGAATCCCTGAGATGAAAAAAGTTGATTTCGGAGCATGATTTTTGAACAGGAGCTTCAACGGTTTTGGGGCATATGAGAAATTCCCTAAGCCCCAGACCCATCGATTTTGGTCAAAAATGAAAATTTTAAAAGTGCCCCTATTTCTGCTTTAAACTTTAGTTACCATCCCAAAATAAATCCCTGAGATGAAAAAAGTTGACTTCGGAGCATGATTTTTGAACAGGAGCTTCAACGGTTTTGTGGCATATGAGAAATTCCCTAAGCCCCGGACCCATCGATTTTGGTCAAAAATGAAAATTTTAAAAGTGCCCCTATTTCTGCTTTAAACTTTAGTTACCATCCCAAAATGAATCCCTGAGATGAAAAAAGTTGATTTCGGAGCATGATTTTTGAACAGGAGCTTCAACGGTTTTGTGGCATATGAGAAATTCCCTAAGCCCCAGACCCATCGATTTTGGTCAAAAATGAAAATTTTAAAAGTGCCCCTATTTCTGCTTTAAACTTTAGTTACCATCCCAAAATGAATCCCTGAGATGAAAAAAGTTGATTTCGGAGCATGATTTTTGAACAGGAGCTTCAACGGTTTTGGGGCATATGAGAAATTCCCTAAGCCCCGGACCCATCGATTTTGATCAAAAATGAAAATTTTAAAAGTGCCCCTATTACTGCTTTAAACTTTAGTTACCATCCCAAAATGAATCCCTGAGATGAAAAAAGTTGATTTCGGAGCACGATTTTTGAACAGGAGCTTCAACAGTTTTGGGGCATATGAGAAATTCCCTAAGCCACGGACCCATCGATTTTGGTCAAAAATGAAAATTTTAAAAGTGCCCCTATATCTGCTTTAAACTTTTGTTACCATCCCAAAATGAATCCCTGAGATGAAAAAAGTTGATTTTGGAGCATGATTTTTGAACAGGAGCTTCAACGGTTTTGTGGCATATGAGAAATTCCCTAAGCCCCGGACCCATCAATTTTGGTCAAAAATGAAAATTTTAAAAGTGCCCCTATTTCTGCTTTAAACTTTAGATACCATCCCAAAATGAATCCCTGAGATGAAAAAAGTTGATTTCAGAGCATGATTTTTGAACAGGAGCTTCAACGGTTTTGGGGCATATGAGAAATTCCCTAAGCCCCAGACCCATCGATTTTGGTCAAAAATGAAAATTTTAAAAGTGCCCCTATTTCTGCTTTAAACTTTAGTTACCATCCCAAAATGAATCCCTGAGATGAAAAAAGTTGATTTCGGAGCATGATTTTTGAACAGGAGCTTCAACGGTTTTGTGGCATATGAGAAATTCCCTAAGCCCCGGACCCATCGATTTTGGTCAAAAATTAAAATTTTAAAAGTGCCCCTATTTCTGCTTTAAACATTAGTTACCATCCCAAAATGAATCCCTGAGATGAAAAAAGTTGATTTCGGAGCATGATTTTTGAACAGGAGCTTCAACGGTTTTGTGGCATATGAGAAATTCTCTAAGCCCCGGAACCATCGATTTTGGTCAAAAATGAAAATTTTAAAAGTGCCCCTATTTCTGCTTTAAACTTTAGTTACCATCCCAAAATGAATCCCTGAGATGAAAAAAGTTGATTTTGAAGCATGATTTTTGAACAGGAGCTTCAACGGTTTTGTGGCATATGAAAAATTCCCTAAGCCCCAGACCCATCGATTTTGGTCAAAAATGAAAATTTTAAAAGTGCCCCTATTTCTGCTTTAAACTTTAGTTACCATCCCAAAATGAATCCCTGAGATGAAAAAAGTTGATTTCGGAGCATGATTTTTGAACAGGAGCTTCAACGGTTTTGGGGCATATGAGAAATTCCCTAAGCCCCGGACCCATCGATTTTGGTCAAAAATGAAAGTTTTAAAAGTGCCCCTATTTCTGCTTTAAACTTTAGTTACCATCCCAAAATGAATCCCTGAGATGAAAAAAGTTGATTTCGGAGCATGATTTTTGAACAGGAGCTTCAACGGTTTTGTGGCATATGAGAAATTCCCTAAGTTCCGGACCCATTGATTTTGGTCAAAAATGAAAATTTTAAAAGTGCCCCTATTTCTGCTTTAAACTTTAGCTACCATCCCAAAATGAATCCCTGAGATGAAAAAAGTTGATTTCGGAGCATGATTTTTGAACAGGAGCTTCAACGGTTTTGTGGCATATGAGAAATTCCCTAAGCCCCAGACCCATCGATTTTGGTCAAAAATGAAAATTTTAAAAGTGCCCCTATTTCTGCTTTAAACTTTAGTTACCATCCCAAAATGAATCCCTGAGATGAAAAAAGTTGATTTCGGAGCATGATTTTTGAACAGGAGCTTCAACGGTTTTGGGGCATATGAGAAATTCCCTAAGCCCCGGACCCATCGATTTTGATCAAAAATGAAAATTTTAAAAGTGCCCCTATTACTGCTTTAAACTTTAGTTACCATCCCAAAATGAATCCCTGAGATGAAAAAAGTTGATTTCGGAGCACGATTTTTGAACAGGAGCTTCAACAGTTTTGGGGCATATGAGAAATTCCCTAAGCCACGGACCCATCGATTTTGGTCAAAAATGAAAATTTTAAAAGTGCCCCTATTTCTGCTTTAAACTTTAGTTACCATCCCAAAATGAATCCCTGAGATGAAAAAAGTTGATTTCGGAGCATGATTTTTGAACAGGAGCTTCAACGGTTTTGTGGCATATGAGAAATTCCCTAAGCCCAGGACCCATCGATTTTGGTCTAAAATGAAAATTTTAAAAGTGCCCCTATTTCTGCTTTAAACTTTAGTTACCATCCCAAAATGAATCCCTGAGATGAAAAAAGTTGATTTCGGAGCATGATTTTTGAACAGGAGCTTCAACAGTTTTGGGGCATATGAGAAATTCCCTAAGCCCCGGACCCATCAATTTTGGTCAAAAATGAAAATTTTAAAAGTACCCCTATTTCTGCTTTAAACTCTAGTTACCATCCCAAAATGAATCCCTGAGATGAAAAAAGTTGATTTCGGAGCATGATTTTTGAACAGGAGCTTCAACGGTTTTGGGGCATATGAGAAATTCCCTAAGCCCCGGACCCATCGATTTTGGTCAAAAATTAAAATTTTAAAAGTGCCCCTATTTCTGCTTTAAACTTTAGTTACCATCCCAAAATGAATCCCTGAGATGAAAAAAGTTGATTTCGGAGCATGATTTTTGAACAGGAGCTTCAACAGTTTTGGGGCATATGAGAAATTCCCTAAGCCCAGGACCCATCGATTTTGGTCAAAAATGAAAATGTTAAAAGTGCCCCTATTTCTGCTTTAAACTTTAGTTACCATCCCAAAATGAATCCCTGAGATGAAAAAAGTTGATTTCGGAGCATGATTTTTGAACAGGAGCTTCAACGGTTTTGTGGCATATGAGAAATTCCCTAAGCCCCGGACCCATCGATTTTGGTCAAAAATGAAAATTTTAAAAGTGCCCCTATTTCTGCTTTAAACTTTAGTTACCATCCCAAAATTAATCTCTGAGATGAAAAAAGTTGATTTCGGAGCATGATTTTTGAACAGGAGCTTCAACGGTTTTGGGGCATATGAGAAATTCCCTAAGCCCCGGACCCATCGATTTTGATCAAAAATGAAAATTTTAAAAGTGCCCCTATTTCTGCTTTAAACTTTAGTTACCATCCCAAAATGAATCCCTGAGATGAAAAAAGTTGATTTCGGAGCATGATTATTGAACAGGAGCTTCAACGGTTTTGTGGCATATGAGAAATTCCCTAAGCCCCGGACCCATCGATTTTGGTCAAAAATGAAAATTTTAAAAGTGCCCCTATTTCTGCTTTAAACTTTAGTTACCATCCCAAAATGAATCCCTGAGATGAAAAAAGTTGATTTCGGAGCATGATTTTTGAACAGAAGCTTCAACGGTTTTGGGGCATATGAGAAATTCCCTAAGCCCGGACCCATCGATTTTGGCCAAAAATGAAAATTTTAAAAGTGCCCCTATTTCTGCTTTAAACTTTAGTTACCATCCCAAAATGAATCCCTGAGATGAAAAAAGTTGATTTCGGAGCATGATTTTTGAACAGGAGCTTCAACGGTTTTGGGGCATATGAGAAATTCCCTAAGCCCCGGACCCATCAATTTTGGTCAAAAATGAAAATTTTAAAAGTGCCCCTATTTCTGCTTTAAACTTTAGTTATCATCCCAAAATGAATCCCTCAGATGAAAAAAGTTGATTTCGGAGCATGATTTTTGAACAGGAGCTTCAACGGTTTTGGGGCATATGAGAAATTCCCTAAGCCCCGGACCCATCTATTTTGGTCAAAAATGAAAATTTTAAAAGTGCCCCTATTTCTGCTTTAAACTTTAGATACCATCCCAAAATGAATCCCTGAGATGAAAAAAGTTGATTTCAGAGCATGATTTTTGAACAGGAGCTTCAACGGTTTTGGGGCATATGAGAAATTCCCTAAGCCCCAGACCCATCGATTTTGGTCAAAAATGAAAATTTTAAAAGTGCCCTTATTTCTGCTTTAAACTTTAGTTACCATCCCAAAATGAATCCCTGAGATGAAAAAAGTTGATTTCGGAGCATGATTTTTGAACAGGAGCTTCAACGGTTTTGTGGCATATGAGAAATTCCCTATGCCCCAGGACCCATCGATTTTGGTCTAAAATGAATATTTTAAAAGTGCCCCTATTTCTGCTTTAAACTTTAGTTACCATCCCAAAATGAATCCCTGAGATGAAAAAAGTTGATTTCGGAGCATGATTTTTGAACAGGAGCTTCAACGGTTTTGGGGCATATGAGAAATTCCCTAAGCCCCGGACCCATCGATTTTGATCAAAAATGAAAATTTTAAAAGTGCCCCTATTACTGCTTTAAACTTTAGTTACCATCCCAAAATGAATCCCTGAGATGAAAAAAGTTGATTTCGGAGCACGATTTTTGAACAGGAGCTTCAACAGTTTTGGGGCATATGAGAAATTCCCTAAGCCACGGACCCATCGATTTTGGTCAAAAATGAAAATTTTAAAAGTGCCCCTATTTCTGCTTTAAACTTTAGTTACCATCCCAAAATGAATCCCTGAGATGAAAAAAGTTGATTTCGGAGCATGATTTTTGAACAGGAGCTTCAACGGTTTTGTGGCATATGAGAAATTCCCTAAGACCCGGACCCATCGATTTTGGTCAAAAATGAAAATTTTAAAAGTACCCCTATTTCTGCTTTAAACTTTAGTTACCATCCCAAAATAAATCCCTGAGATGAAAAAAGTTGATTTCGGAGCATGATTTTTGAACAGGAGCTTCAACGGTTTTGTGGCATATGAGAAATTCCCTAAGCCCCGGACCCATCGATTTTGGTCAAAAATGAAAATTTTAAAAGTGCCCCTATTTCTGCTTTAAACTTTAGTTACCATCCCAAAATGAATCCCTGAGATGAAAAAAGTTGATTTCGGAGCATGATTTTTGAACAGGAGCTTCAACGGTTTTGTGGCATATGAGAAATTCCCTAAGCCCCGGACCCATCGATTTTGGTCAAAAATGAAAATTTTAAAAGTGCCCCTATTTCTGCTTTAAACTTTAGTTACCATCCCAAAATGAATCCCTGAGATGAAAAAAGTTGATTTCGGAGCATGATTTTTGAACAGGAGCTTCAACGGTTTTGTGGCATATGAGAAATTCCCTAAGCCCCGGACCCATCGATTTTGGTCAAAAATGAAAATTTTAAAAGTGCCCCTATTTCTGCTTTAAACTTTAGTTACCATCCCAAAATGAATCCCTGAGATGAAAAAAGTTGATTTCGGAGCATGATTTTTGAACAGGAGCTTCAACGGTTTTGTGGCATATGAGAAATTCCCTATGCCCCAGGACCCATCGATTTTGGTCTAAAATGAATATTTTAAAAGTGCCCCTATTTCTGCTTTAAACTTTAGTTACCATCCCAAAATGAATCCCTGAGATGAAAAAAGTTGATTTCGGAGCATGATTTTTGAACAGGAGCTTCAACGGTTTTGGGGCATATGAGAAATTCCCTAAGCCCCGGACCCATCGATTTTGATCAAAAATGAAAATTTTAAAAGTGCCCCTATTACTGCTTTAAACTTTAGTTACCATCCCAAAATGAATCCCTGAGATGAAAAAAGTTGATTTCGGAGCACGATTTTTGAACAGGAGCTTCAACAGTTTTGGGGCATATGAGAAATTCCCTAAGCCACGGACCCATCGATTTTGGTCAAAAATGAAAATTTTAAAAGTGCCCCTATATCTGCTTTAAACTTTTGTTACCATCCCAAAATGAATCCCTGAGATGAAAAAAGTTGATTTTGGAGCATGATTTTTGAACAGGAGCTTCAACGGTTTTGTGGCATATGAGAAATTCCCTAAGCCCCGGACCCATCAATTTTGGTCAAAAATGAAAATTTTAAAAGTGCCCCTATTTCTGCTTTAAACTTTAGATACCATCCCAAAATGAATCCCTGAGATGAAAAAAGTTGATTTCAGAGCATGATTTTTGAACAGGAGCTTCAACGGTTTTGGGGCATATGAGAAATTCCCTAAGCCCCAGACCCATCGATTTTGGTCAAAAATGAAAATTTTAAAAGTGCCCCTATTTCTGCTTTAAACTTTAGTTACCATCCCAAAATGAATCCCTGAGATGAAAAAAGTTGATTTCGGAGCATGATTTTTGAACAGGAGCTTCAACGGTTTTGTGGCATATGAGAAATTCCCTAAGCCCCGGACCCATCGATTTTGGTCAAAAATTAAAATTTTAAAAGTGCCCCTATTTCTGCTTTAAACTTTAGTTACCATCCCAAAATGAATCCCTGAGATGAAAAAAGTTGATTTCGGAGCATGATTTTTGAACAGGAGCTTCAACAGTTTTGGGGCATATGAGAAATTCCCTAAGCCCCGGACCCATCGATTTTGGTCAAAAATGAAAATTTTAAAAGTACCCCTATTTCTGCTTTAAACTCTAGTTACCATCCCAAAATGAATCCCTGAGATGAAAAAAGTTGATTTCGGAGCATGATTTTTGAACAGGAGCTTCAACGGTTTTGGGGCATATGAGAAATTCCCTAAGCCCCGGACCCATCGATTTTGGTCAAAAATTAAAATTTTAAAAGTGCCCCTATTTCTGCTTTAAACTTTAGTTACCATCCCAAAATGAATCCCTGAGATGAAAAAAGTTGATTTCGGAGCATGATTTTTGAACAGAAGCTTCAACAGTTTTGGGGCATATGAGAAATTCCCTAAGCCCAGGACCCATCGATTTTGGTCAAAAATGAAAATGTTAAAAGTGCCCCTATTTCTGCTTTAAACTTTAGTTACCATCCCAAAATGAATCCCTGAGATGAAAAAAGTTGATTTCGGAGCATGATTTTTGAACAGGAGCTTCAACGGTTTTGTGGCATATGAGAAATTCCCTAAGCCCCGGACCCATCGATTTTGGTCAAAAATGAAAATTTTAAAAGTGCCCCTATTTCTGCTTTAAACTTTAGTTACCATCCCAAAATTAATCTCTGAGATGAAAAAAGTTGATTTCGGAGCATGATTTTTGAACAGGAGCTTCAACGGTTTTGGGGCATATGAGAAATTCCCTAAGCCCCGGACCCATCGATTTTGATCAAAAATGAAAATTTTAAAAGTGCCCCTATTTCTGCTTTAAACTTTAGTTACCATCCCAAAATGAATCCCTGAGATGAAAAAAGTTGATTTCGGAGCATGATTATTGAACAGGAGCTTCAACGGTTTTGTGGCATATGAGAAATTCCCTAAGCCCCGGACCCATCGATTTTGGTCAAAAATGAAAATTTTAAAAGTGCCCCTATTTCTGCTTTAAACTTTAGTTACCATCCCAAAATGAATCCCTGAGATGAAAAAAGTTGATTTCGGAGCATGATTTTTGAACAGAAGCTTCAACGGTTTTGGGGCATATGAGAAATTCCCTAAGCCCGGACCCATCGATTTTGGCCAAAAATGAAAATTTTAAAAGTGCCCCTATTTCTGCTTTAAACTTTAGTTACCATCCCAAAATGAATCCCTGAGATGAAAAAAGTTGATTTCGGAGCATGATTTTTGAACAGGAGCTTCAACGGTTTTGGGGCATATGAGAAATTCCCTAAGCCCCGGACCCATCAATTTTGGTCAAAAATGAAAATTTTAAAAGTGCCCCTATTTCTGCTTTAAACTTTAGTTATCATCCCAAAATGAATCCCTCAGATGAAAAAAGTTGATTTCGGAGCATGATTTTTGAACAGGAGCTTCAACGGTTTTGGGGCATATGAGAAATTCCCTAAGCCCCGGACCCATCTATTTTGGTCAAAAATGAAAATTTTAAAAGTGCCCCTATTTCTGCTTTAAACTTTAGATACCATCCCAAAATGAATCCCTGAGATGAAAAAAGTTGATTTCAGAGCATGATTTTTGAACAGGAGCTTCAACGGTTTTGGGGCATATGAGAAATTCCCTAAGCCCCAGACCCATCGATTTTGGTCAAAAATGAAAATTTTAAAAGTGCCCTTATTTCTGCTTTAAACTTTAGTTACCATCCCAAAATGAATCCCTGAGATGAAAAAAGTTGATTTCGGAGCATGATTTTTGAACAGGAGCTTCAACGGTTTTGTGGCATATGAGAAATTCCCTATGCCCCAGGACCCATCGATTTTGGTCTAAAATGAATATTTTAAAAGTGCCCCTATTTCTGCTTTAAACTTTAGTTACCATCCCAAAATGAATCCCTGAGATGAAAAAAGTTGATTTCGGAGCATGATTTTTGAACAGGAGCTTCAACGGTTTTGGGGCATATGAGAAATTCCCTAAGCCCCGGACCCATCGATTTTGATCAAAAATGAAAATTTTAAAAGTGCCCCTATTACTGCTTTAAACTTTAGTTACCATCCCAAAATGAATCCCTGAGATGAAAAAAGTTGATTTCGGAGCACGATTTTTGAACAGGAGCTTCAACAGTTTTGGGGCATATGAGAAATTCCCTAAGCCACGGACCCATCGATTTTGGTCAAAAATGAAAATTTTAAAAGTGCCCCTATTTCTGCTTTAAACTTTAGTTACCATCCCAAAATGAATCCCTGAGATGAAAAAAGTTGATTTCGGAGCATGATTTTTGAACAGGAGCTTCAACGGTTTTGTGGCATATGAGAAATTCCCTAAGACCCGGACCCATCGATTTTGGTCAAAAATGAAAATTTTAAAAGTACCCCTATTTCTGCTTTAAACTTTAGTTACCATCCCAAAATAAATCCCTGAGATGAAAAAAGTTGATTTCGGAGCATGATTTTTGAACAGGAGCTTCAACGGTTTTGTGGCATATGAGAAATTCCCTAAGCCCCGGACCCATCGATTTTGGTCAAAAATGAAAATTTTAAAAGTGCCCCTATTTCTGCTTTAAACTTTAGTTACCATCCCAAAATGAATCCCTGAGATGAAAAAAGTTGATTTCGGAGCATGATTTTTGAACAGGAGCTTCAACGGTTTTGTGGCATATGAGAAATTCCCTAAGCCCCGGACCCATCGATTTTGGTCAAAAATGAAAATTTTAAAAGTGCCCCTATTTCTGCTTTAAACTTTAGTTACCATCCCAAAATGAATCCCTGAGATGAAAAAAGTTGATTTCGGAGCATGATTTTTGAACAGGAGCTTCAACGGTTTTGTGGCATATGAGAAATTCCCTAAGCCCCGGACCCATCGATTTTGGTCAAAAATGAAAATTTTAAAAGTGCCCCTATTTCTGCTTTAAACTTTAGTTACCATCCCAAAATGAATCCCTGAGATGAAAAAAGTTGATTTCGGAGCATGATTTTTGAACAGGAGCTTCAACGGTTTTGTGGCATATGAGAAATTCCCTATGCCCCAGGACCCATCGATTTTGGTCTAAAATGAATATTTTAAAAGTGCCCCTATTTCTGCTTTAAACTTTAGTTACCATCCCAAAATGAATCCCTGAGATGAAAAAAGTTGATTTCGGAGCATGATTTTTGAACAGGAGCTTCAACGGTTTTGGGGCATATGAGAAATTCCCTAAGCCCCGGACCCATCGATTTTGATCAAAAATGAAAATTTTAAAAGTGCCCCTATTACTGCTTTAAACTTTAGTTACCATCCCAAAATGAATCCCTGAGATGAAAAAAGTTGATTTCGGAGCACGATTTTTGAACAGGAGCTTCAACAGTTTTGGGGCATATGAGAAATTCCCTAAGCCACGGACCCATCGATTTTGGTCAAAAATGAAAATTTTAAAAGTGCCCCTATATCTGCTTTAAACTTTTGTTACCATCCCAAAATGAATCCCTGAGATGAAAAAAGTTGATTTTGGAGCATGATTTTTGAACAGGAGCTTCAACGGTTTTGTGGCATATGAGAAATTCCCTAAGCCCCGGACCCATCAATTTTGGTCAAAAATGAAAATTTTAAAAGTGCCCCTATTTCTGCTTTAAACTTTAGTTACCATCCCAAAATTAATCTCTGAGATGAAAAAAGTTGATTTCGGAGCATGATTTTTGAACAGGAGCTTCAACGGTTTTGGGGCATATGAGAAATTCCCTAAGCCCCGGACCCATCGATTTTGATCAAAAATGAAAATTTTAAAAGTGCCCCTATTTCTGCTTTAAACTTTAGTTACCATCCCAAAATGAATCCCTGAGATGAAAAAAGTTGATTTCGGAGCATGATTATTGAACAGGAGCTTCAACGGTTTTGTGGCATATGAGAAATTCCCTAAGCCCCGGACCCATCGATTTTGGTCAAAAATGAAAATTTTAAAAGTGCCCCTATTTCTGCTTTAAACTTTAGTTACCATCCCAAAATGAATCCCTGAGATGAAAAAAGTTGATTTCGGAGCATGATTTTTGAACAGAAGCTTCAACGGTTTTGGGGCATATGAGAAATTCCCTAAGCCCGGACCCATCGATTTTGGCCAAAAATGAAAATTTTAAAAGTGCCCCTATTTCTGCTTTAAACTTTAGTTACCATCCCAAAATGAATCCCTGAGATGAAAAAAGTTGATTTCGGAGCATGATTTTTGAACAGGAGCTTCAACGGTTTTGGGGCATATGAGAAATTCCCTAAGCCCCGGACCCATCAATTTTGGTCAAAAATGAAAATTTTAAAAGTGCCCCTATTTCTGCTTTAAACTTTAGTTATCATCCCAAAATGAATCCCTCAGATGAAAAAAGTTGATTTCGGAGCATGATTTTTGAACAGGAGCTTCAACGGTTTTGGGGCATATGAGAAATTCCCTAAGCCCCGGACCCATCTATTTTGGTCAAAAATGAAAATTTTAAAAGTGCCCCTATTTCTGCTTTAAACTTTAGATACCATCCCAAAATGAATCCCTGAGATGAAAAAAGTTGATTTCAGAGCATGATTTTTGAACAGGAGCTTCAACGGTTTTGGGGCATATGAGAAATTCCCTAAGCCCCAGACCCATCGATTTTGGTCAAAAATGAAAATTTTAAAAGTGCCCTTATTTCTGCTTTAAACTTTAGTTACCATCCCAAAATGAATCCCTGAGATGAAAAAAGTTGATTTCGGAGCATGATTTTTGAACAGGAGCTTCAACGGTTTTGTGGCATATGAGAAATTCCCTATGCCCCAGGACCCATCGATTTTGGTCTAAAATGAATATTTTAAAAGTGCCCCTATTTCTGCTTTAAACTTTAGTTACCATCCCAAAATGAATCCCTGAGATGAAAAAAGTTGATTTCGGAGCATGATTTTTGAACAGGAGCTTCAACGGTTTTGGGGCATATGAGAAATTCCCTAAGCCCCGGACCCATCGATTTTGATCAAAAATGAAAATTTTAAAAGTGCCCCTATTACTGCTTTAAACTTTAGTTACCATCCCAAAATGAATCCCTGAGATGAAAAAAGTTGATTTCGGAGCACGATTTTTGAACAGGAGCTTCAACAGTTTTGGGGCATATGAGAAATTCCCTAAGCCACGGACCCATCGATTTTGGTCAAAAATGAAAATTTTAAAAGTGCCCCTATTTCTGCTTTAAACTTTAGTTACCATCCCAAAATGAATCCCTGAGATGAAAAAAGTTGATTTCGGAGCATGATTTTTGAACAGGAGCTTCAACGGTTTTGTGGCATATGAGAAATTCCCTAAGACCCGGACCCATCGATTTTGGTCAAAAATGAAAAT
This sequence comes from Pseudophryne corroboree, assembly GCF_028390025.1. Classification (NCBI taxonomy): domain Eukaryota; kingdom Metazoa; phylum Chordata; class Amphibia; order Anura; family Myobatrachidae; genus Pseudophryne; species Pseudophryne corroboree. The sequence goes on from NW_026967971.1 coordinate 37,312, forward strand.
TTTAAAAGTACCCCTATTTCTGCTTTAAACTTTAGTTACCATCCCAAAATAAATCCCTGAGATGAAAAAAGTTGATTTCGGAGCATGATTTTTGAACAGGAGCTTCAACGGTTTTGTGGCATATGAGAAATTCCCTAAGCCCCGGACCCATCGATTTTGGTCAAAAATGAAAATTTTAAAAGTGCCCCTATTTCTGCTTTAAACTTTAGTTACCATCCCAAAATGAATCCCTGAGATGAAAAAAGTTGATTTCGGAGCATGATTTTTGAACAGGAGCTTCAACGGTTTTGTGGCATATGAGAAATTCCCTAAGCCCCGGACCCATCGATTTTGGTCAAAAATGAAAATTTTAAAAGTGCCCCTATTTCTGCTTTAAACTTTAGTTACCATCCCAAAATGAATCCCTGAGATGAAAAAAGTTGATTTCGGAGCATGATTTTTGAACAGGAGCTTCAACGGTTTTGTGGCATATGAGAAATTCCCTATGCCCCAGGACCCATCGATTTTGGTCTAAAATGAATATTTTAAAAGTGCCCCTATTTCTGCTTTAAACTTTAGTTACCATCCCAAAATGAATCCCTGAGATGAAAAAAGTTGATTTCGGAGCATGATTTTTGAACAGGAGCTTCAACGGTTTTGGGGCATATGAGAAATTCCCTAAGCCCCGGACCCATCGATTTTGATCAAAAATGAAAATTTTAAAAGTGCCCCTATTACTGCTTTAAACTTTAGTTACCATCCCAAAATGAATCCCTGAGATGAAAAAAGTTGATTTCGGAGCACGATTTTTGAACAGGAGCTTCAACAGTTTTGGGGCATATGAGAAATTCCCTAAGCCACGGACCCATCGATTTTGGTCAAAAATGAAAATTTTAAAAGTGCCCCTATATCTGCTTTAAACTTTTGTTACCATCCCAAAATGAATCCCTGAGATGAAAAAAGTTGATTTTGGAGCATGATTTTTGAACAGGAGCTTCAACGGTTTTGTGGCATATGAGAAATTCCCTAAGCCCCGGACCCATCAATTTTGGTCAAAAATGAAAATTTTAAAAGTGCCCCTATTTCTGCTTTAAACTTTAGATACCATCCCAAAATGAATCCCTGAGATGAAAAAAGTTGATTTCAGAGCATGATTTTTGAACAGGAGCTTCAACGGTTTTGGGGCATATGAGAAATTCCCTAAGCCCCAGACCCATCGATTTTGGTCAAAAATGAAAATTTTAAAAGTGCCCCTATTTCTGCTTTAAACTTTAGTTACCATCCCAAAATGAATCACTGAGATGAAAAAAGTTGATTTCGGAGCATGATTTTTGAACAGGAGCTTCAACGGTTTTGTGGCATATGAGAAATTCCCTAAGCCCCGGACCCATCGATTTTGGTCAAAAATTAAAATTTTAAAAGTGCCCCTATTTCTGCTTTAAACATTAGTTACCATCCCAAAATGAATCCCTGAGATGAAAAAAGTTGATTTCGGAGCATGATTTTTGAACAGGAGCTTCAACGGTTTTGTGGCATATGAGAAATTCTCTAAGCTCCGGAACCATCGATTTTGGTCAAAAATGAAAATTTTAAAAGTGCCCCTATTTCTGCTTTAAACTTTAGTTACCATCCCAAAATGAATCCCTGAGATGAAAAAAGTTGATTTTGAAGCATGATTTTTGAACAGGAGCTTCAACGGTTTTGTGGCATATGAAAAATTCCCTAAGCCCCAGACCCATCGATTTTGGTCAAAAATGAAAATTTTAAAAGTGCCCCTATTTCTGCTTTAAACTTTAGTTACCATCCCAAAATGAATCCCTGAGATGAAAAAAGTTGATTTCGGAGCATGATTTTTGAACAGGAGCTTCAACGGTTTTGGGGCATATGAGAAATTCCCTAAGCCCCGGACCCATCGATTTTGGTCAAAAATGAAAGTTTTAAAAGTGCCCCTATTTCTGCTTTAAACTTTAGTTACCATCCCAAAATGAATCCCTGAGATGAAAAAAGTTGATTTTGGAGCATGATTTTTGAACAGGAGCTTCAACGGTTTTGGGGCATATGAGAAATTCCCTAAGCCCCAGACCCATCGATTTTGGTCAAAAATGAAAATTTTAAAAGTGCCCCTATTTCTGCTTTAAACTTTAGTTACCATCCCAAAATGAATCCCTGAGATGAAAAAAGTTGATTTTGGAGCATGATTTTTGAACAGGAGCTTCAACGGTTTTGTGGCATATGAAAAATTCCCTAAGCCCTGACCCATCGATTTTGGTCAAAAATGAAAATTTTAAAAGTGCCCCTATTTCTGCTTTAAACTTTAGTTACCATCCCAAAATGAATCCCTGAGATGAAAAAAGTTGATTTCGGAGCATGATTTTTGAACAGGAGCTTCAACGGTTTTGGGGCATATGAGAAATTCCCTAAGCCCCGGACCCATCGATTTTGGTCAAAAATGAAAGTTTTAAAAGTGCCCCTATTTCTGCTTTAAACTTTAGTTACCATCCCAAAATGAATCCCTGAGATGAAAAAAGTTGATTTTGGAGCATGATTTTTGAACAGGAGCTTCAACGGTTTTGGGGCATATGAGAAATTCCCTAAGCCCCGGACCCATCTATTTTGGTCAAAAATGAAAATTTTAAAAGTGCCCCTATTTCTGCTTTAAACTTTAGATACCATCCCAAAATGAATCCCTGAGATGAAAAAAGTTGATTTCAGAGCATGATTTTTGAACAGGAGCTTCAACGGTTTTGGGGCATATGAGAAATTCCCTAAGCCCCAGACCCATCGATTTTGGTCAAAAATGAAAATTTTAAAAGTGCCCCTATTTCTGCTTTAAACTTTAGTTACCATCCCAAAATGAATCCCTGAGATGAAAAAAGTTGATTTCGGAGCATGATTTTTGAACAGGAGCTTCAACGGTTTTGTGGCATATGAGAAATTCCCTAAGCCCCAGACCCATCGATTTTGGTCAAAAATGAAAATTTTAAAAGTGCCCCTATTTCTGCTTTAAACTTTAGTTACCATCCCAAAATGAATCCCTGAGATGAAAAAAGTTGATTTCGGAGCATGATTTTTGAACAGGAGCTTCAACGGTTTTGTGGCATATGAGAAATTCTCTAAGCCCCGGAACCATCGATTTTGGTCAAAAATGAAAATTTTAAAAGTGCCCCTATTTCTGCTTTAAACTTTAGTTACCATCCCAAAATGAATCCCTGAGATGAAAAAAGTTGATTTCGGAGCATGATTTTTGAACAGGAGCTTTAACGGTTTTGTGGCATATGAGAAATTCCCTAAGCCCCGGACCCATCGATTTTGGTCAAAAATGAAAATTTTAAAAGTGCCAATATTTCTGCTTTAAACTTTAGTTACCATCCCAAAATGAATCCCTGAGATGAAAAAAGTTGATTTCGGAGCATGATTTTTGAACAGGAGCTTCAACGGTTTTGTGGCATATGAGAAATTCCCTAAGTTCCGGACCCATTGATTTTGGTCAAAAATGAAAATTTTAAAAGTGCCCCTATTTCTGCTTTAAACTTTAGCTACCATCCCAAAATGAATCCCTGAGATGAAAAAAGTTGATTTCGGAGCATGATTTTTGAACAGGAGCTTCAACGGTTTTGTGGCATATGAGAAATTCCCTAAGCCCCAGACCCATCGATTTTGGTCAAAAATGAAAATTTTAAAAGTGCCCCTATTTCTGCTTTAAACTTTAGTTACCATCCCAAAATGAATCCCTGAGATGAAAAAAGTTGATTTCGGAGCATGATTTTTGAACAGGAGCTTCAACGGTTTTGGGGCATATGAGAAATTCCCTAAGCCCCGGACCCATCGATTTTGATCAAAAATGAAAATTTTAAAAGTGCCCCTATTACTGCTTTAAACTTTAGTTACCATCCCAAAATGAATCCCTGAGATGAAAAAAGTTGATTTCGGAGCACGATTTTTGAACAGGAGCTTCAACAGTTTTGGGGCATATGAGAAATTCCCTAAGCCACGGACCCATCGATTTTGGTCAAAAATGAAAATTTTAAAAGTGCCCCTATTTCTGCTTTAAACTTTAGTTACCATCCCAAAATGAATCCCTGAGATGAAAAAAGTTGATTTCGGAGCATGATTTTTGAACAGGAGCTTCAACGGTTTTGTGGCATATGAGAAATTCCCTAAGCCCAGGACCCATCGATTTTGGTCTAAAATGAAAATTTTAAAAGTGCCCCTATTTCTGCTTTAAACTTTAGTTACCATCCCAAAATGAATCCCTGAGATGAAAAAAGTTGATTTCGGAGCATGATTTTTGAACAGGAGCTTCAACAGTTTTGGGGCATATGAGAAATTCCCTAAGCCCAGGACCCATCGATTTTGGTCAAAAATGAAAATGTTAAAAGTGCCCCTATTTCTGCTTTAAACTTTAGTTACCATCCCAAAATGAATCCCTGAGATGAAAAAAGTTGATTTCGGAGCATGATTTTTGAACAGGAGCTTCAACGGTTTTGTGGCATATGAGAAATTCCCTAAGCCCCGGACCCATCGATTTTGGTCAAAAATGAAAATTTTAAAAGTGCCCCTATTTCTGCTTTAAACTTTAGTTACCATCCCAAAATTAATCTCTGAGATGAAAAAAGTTGATTTCGGAGCATGATTTTTGAACAGGAGCTTCAACGGTTTTGGGGCATATGAGAAATTCCCTAAGCCCCGGACCCATCGATTTTGATCAAAAATGAAAATTTTAAAAGTGCCCCTATTTCTGCTTTAAACTTTAGTTACCATCCCAAAATGAATCCCTGAGATGAAAAAAGTTGATTTCGGAGCATGATTATTGAACAGGAGCTTCAACGGTTTTGTGGCATATGAGAAATTCCCTAAGCCCCGGACCCATCGATTTTGGTCAAAAATGAAAATTTTAAAAGTGCCCCTATTTCTGCTTTAAACTTTAGTTACCATCCCAAAATGAATCCCTGAGATGAAAAAAGTTGATTTCGGAGCATGATTTTTGAACAGAAGCTTCAACGGTTTTGTGGCATATGAGAAATTCCCTAAGCCCCGGACCCATCGATTTTGGTCAAAAATGAAAATTTTAAAAGTGCCCCTATTTCTGCTTTAAACTTTAGTTACCATCCCAAAATGAATCCCTGAGATGAAAAAAGTTGATTTCGGAGCATGATTTTTGAACAGGAGCTTCAACGGTTTTGTGGCATATGAGAAATTCCCTATGCCCCAGGACCCATCGATTTTGGTCTAAAATGAATATTTTAAAAGTGCCCCTATTTCTGCTTTAAACTTTAGTTACCATCCCAAAATGAATCCCTGAGATGAAAAAAGTTGATTTCGGAGCATGATTTTTGAACAGGAGCTTCAACGGTTTTGGGGCATATGAGAAATTCCCTAAGCCCCGGACCCATCGATTTTGATCAAAAATGAAAATTTTAAAAGTGCCCCTATTACTGCTTTAAACTTTAGTTACCATCCCAAAATGAATCCCTGAGATGAAAAAAGTTGATTTCGGAGCATGATTTTTGAACAGGAGCTTCAACGGTTTTGTGGCATATGAGAAATTCCCTAAGCCCCGGACCCATCGATTTTGGTCAAAAATGAAAATTTTAAAAGTGCCCCTATTTCTGCTTTAAACTTTAGTTACCATCCCAAAATAAATCCCTGAGATGAAAAAAGTTGATTTCGGAGCATGATTTTTGAACAGGAGCTTCAACAGTTTTGGGGCATATGAGAAATTCCCTAAGCCCAGGACCCATCGATTTTGGTCAAAAATGAAAATGTTAAAAGTGCCCCTATTTCTGCTTTAAACTTTAGTTACCATCCCAAAATGAATCCCTGAGATGAAAAAAGTTGATTTCGGAGCATGATTTTTGAACAGGAGCTTCAACGGTTTTGTGGCATATGAGAAATTCCCTAAGCCCCAGACCCATCGATTTTGGTCAAAAATGAAAATTTTAAAAGTGCCCTTATTTCTGCTTTAAACTTTAGTTACCATCCCAAAATGAATCCCTGAGATGAAAAAAGTTGATTTCGGAGCATGATTTTTGAACAGGAGCTTCAACGGTTTTGTGGCATATGAGAAATTCCCTATGCCCCAGGACCCATCGATTTTGGTCTAAAATGAATATTTTAAAAGTGCCCCTATTTCTGCTTTAAACTTTAGTTACCATCCCAAAATGAATCCCTGAGATGAAAAAAGTTGATTTCGGAGCATGATTTTTGAACAGGAGCTTCAACGGTTTTGGGGCATATGAGAAATTCCCTAAGCCCCGGACCCATCGATTTTGATCAAAAATGAAAATTTTAAAAGTGCCCCTATTACTGCTTTAAACTTTAGTTACCATCCCAAAATGAATCCCTGAGATGAAAAAAGTTGATTTCGGAGCACGATTTTTGAACAGGAGCTTCAACAGTTTTGGGGCATATGAGAAATTCCCTAAGCCACGGACCCATCGATTTTGGTCAAAAATGAAAATTTTAAAAGTGCCCCTATTTCTGCTTTAAACTTTAGTTACCATCCCAAAATGAATCCCTGAGATGAAAAAAGTTGATTTCGGAGCATGATTTTTGAACAGGAGCTTCAACGGTTTTGTGGCATATGAGAAATTCCCTAAGACCCGGACCCATCGATTTTGGTCAAAAATGAAAATTTTAAAAGTACCCCTATTTCTGCTTTAAACTTTAGTTACCATCCCAAAATAAATCCCTGAGATGAAAAAAGTTGATTTCGGAGCATGATTTTTGAACAGGAGCTTCAACGGTTTTGTGGCATATGAGAAATTCCCTAAGCCCCGGACCCATCGATTTTGGTCAAAAATGAAAATTTTAAAAGTGCCCCTGTTTCTGCTTTAAACTTTAGTTACCATCCCAAAATGAATCCCTGAGATGAAAAAAGTTGATTTCGGAGCATGATTTTTGAACAGGAGCTTCAACGGTTTTGTGGCATATGAGAAATTCCCTAAGCCCCGGACCCATCGATTTTGGTCAAAAATGAAAATTTTAAAAGTGCCCCTATTTCTGCTTTAAACTTTAGTTACCATCCCAAAATGAATCCCTGAGATGAAAAAAGTTGATTTCGGAGCATGATTTTTGAACAGGAGCTTCAACGGTTTTGTGGCATATGAGAAATTCCCTAAGCCCCGGACCCATCGATTTTGGTCAAAAATGAAAATTTTAAAAGTGCCCCTATTTCTGCTTTAAACTTTAGTTACCATCCCAAAATGAATCCCTGAGATGAAAAAAGTTGATTTCGGAGCATGATTTTTGAACAGGAGCTTCAACGGTTTTGTGGCATATGAGAAATTCCCTATGCCCCAGGACCCATCGATTTTGGTCTAAAATGAATATTTTAAAAGTGCCCCTATTTCTGCTTTAAACTTTAGTTACCATCCCAAAATGAATCCCTGAGATGAAAAAAGTTGATTTCGGAGCATGATTTTTGAACAGGAGCTTCAACGGTTTTGGGGCATATGAGAAATTCCCTAAGCCCCGGACCCATCGATTTTGATCAAAAATGAAAATTTTAAAAGTGCCCCTATTACTGCTTTAAACTTTAGTTACCATCCCAAAATGAATCCCTGAGATGAAAAAAGTTGATTTCGGAGCACGATTTTTGAACAGGAGCTTCAACAGTTTTGGGGCATATGAGAAATTCCCTAAGCCACGGACCCATCGATTTTGGTCAAAAATGAAAATTTTAAAAGTGCCCCTATATCTGCTTTAAACTTTTGTTACCATCCCAAAATGAATCCCTGAGATGAAAAAAGTTGATTTTGGAGCATGATTTTTGAACAGGAGCTTCAACGGTTTTGTGGCATATGAGAAATTCCCTAAGCCCCGGACCCATCAATTTTGGTCAAAAATGAAAATTTTAAAAGTGCCCCTATTTCTGCTTTAAACTTTAGATACCATCCCAAAATGAATCCCTGAGATGAAAAAAGTTGATTTCAGAGCATGATTTTTGAACAGGAGCTTCAACGGTTTTGGGGCATATGAGAAATTCCCTAAGCCCCAGACCCATCGATTTTGGTCAAAAATGAAAATTTTAAAAGTGCCCCTATTTCTGCTTTAAACTTTAGATACCATCCCAAAATGAATCCCTGAGATGAAAAAAGTTGATTTCAGAGCATGATTTTTGAACAGGAGCTTCAACGGTTTTGGGGCATATGAGAAATTCCCTAAGCCCCAGACCCATCGATTTTGGTCAAAAATGAAAATTTTAAAAGTGCCCTTATTTCTGCTTTAAACTTTAGTTACCATCCCAAAATGAATCCCTGAGATGAAAAAAGTTGATTTCGGAGCATGATTTTTGAACAGGAGCTTCAACGGTTTTGTGGCATATGAGAAATTCCCTATGCCCCAGGACCCATCGATTTTGGTCTAAAATGAATATTTTAAAAGTGCCCCTATTTCTGCTTTAAACTTTAGTTACCATCCCAAAATGAATCCCTGAGATGAAAAAAGTTGATTTCGGAGCATGATTTTTGAACAGGAGCTTCAACGGTTTTGGGGCATATGAGAAATTCCCTAAGCCCCGGACCCATCGATTTTGATCAAAAATGAAAATTTTAAAAGTGCCCCTATTACTGCTTTAAACTTTAGTTACCATCCCAAAATGAATCCCTGAGATGAAAAAAGTTGATTTCGGAGCACGATTTTTGAACAGGAGCTTCAACAGTTTTGGGGCATATGAGAAATTCCCTAAGCCACGGACCCATCGATTTTGGTCAAAAATGAAAATTTTAAAAGTGCCCCTATTTCTGCTTTAAACTTTAGTTACCATCCCAAAATGAATCCCTGAGATGAAAAAAGTTGATTTCGGAGCATGATTTTTGAACAGGAGCTTCAACGGTTTTGTGGCATATGAGAAATTCCCTATGCCCCAGGACCCATCGATTTTGGTCTAAAATGAATATTTTAAAAGTGCCCCTATTTCTGCTTTAAACTTTAGTTACCATCCCAAAATGAATCCCTGAGATGAAAAAAGTTGATTTCGGAGCATGATTTTTGAACAGGAGCTTCAACGGTTTTGGGGCATATGAGAAATTCCCTAAGCCCCGGACCCATCGATTTTGATCAAAAATGAAAATTTTAAAAGTGCCCCTATTACTGCTTTAAACTTTAGTTACCATCCCAAAATGAATCCCTGAGATGAAAAAAGTTGATTTCGGAGCACGATTTTTGAACAGGAGCTTCAACAGTTTTGGGGCATATGAGAAATTCCCTAAGCCACGGACCCATCGATTTTGGTCAAAAATGAAAATTTTAAAAGTGCCCCTATTTCTGCTTTAAACTTTAGTTACCATCCCAAAATGAATCCCTGAGATGAAAAAAGTTGATTTCGGAGCATGATTTTTGAACAGGAGCTTCAACGGTTTTGTGGCATATGAGAAATTCCCTAAGCCCCGGACCCATCGATTTTGGTCAAAAATGAAAATTTTAAAAGTGCCCCTATTTCTGCTTTAAACTTTAGTTACCATCCCAAAATGAATCCCTGAGATGAAAAAAGTTGATTTCGGAGCATGATTTTTGAACAGGAGCTTCAACGGTTTTGGGGCATATGAGAAATTCCCTAAGCCACGGACCCATCGATTTTGGTCAAAAATGAAAATTTTAAAAGTGCCCCTATTTCTGCTTTAAACTTTAGTTACCATCCCAAAATGAATCCCTGAGATGAAAAAAGTTGATTTCGGAGCATGATTTTTGAACAGGAGCTTCAACGGTTTTGTGGCATATGAGAAATTCCCTATGCCCCAGGACCCATCGATTTTGGTCTAAAATGAATATTTTAAAAGTGCCCCTATTTCTGCTTTAAACTTTAGTTACCATCCCAAAATGAATCCCTGAGATGAAAAAAGTTGATTTCGGAGCATGATTTTTGAACAGGAGCTTCAACGGTTTTGGGGCATATGAGAAATTCCCTAAGCCCCGGACCCATCGATTTTGATCAAAAATGAAAATTTTAAAAGTGCCCCTATTACTGCTTTAAACTTTAGTTACCATCCCAAAATGAATCCCTGAGATGAAAAAAGTTGATTTCGGAGCACGATTTTTGAACAGGAGCTTCAACAGTTTTGGGGCATATGAGAAATTCCCTAAGCCACGGACCCATCGATTTTGGTCAAAAATGAAAATTTTAAAAGTGCCCCTATTTCTGCTTTAAACTTTAGTTACCATCCCAAAATGAATCCCTGAGATGAAAAAAGTTGATTTCGGAGCATGATTTTTGAACAGGAGCTTCAACGGTTTTGTGGCATATGAGAAAATCCCTAAGACCCGGACCCATCGATTTTGGTCAAAAATGAAAATTTTAAAAGTACCCCTATTTCTGCTTTAAACTTTAGTTACCATCCCAAAATAAATCCCTGAGATGAAAAAAGTTGATTTCGGAGCATGATTTTTGAACAGGAGCTTCAACGGTTTTGTGGCATATGAGAAATTCCCTAAGCCCCGGACCCATCGATTTTGGTCAAAAATGAAAATTTTAAAAGTGCCCCTATTTCTGCTTTAAACTTTAGTTACCATCCCAAAATGAATCCCTGAGATGAAAAAAGTTGATTTCGGAGCATGATTTTTGAACAGGAGCTTCAACGGTTTTGTGGCATATGAGAAATTCCCTAAGCCCCGGACCCATCGATTTTGGTCAAAAATGAAAATTTTAAAAGTGCCCCTATTTCTGCTTTAAACTTTAGTTACCATCCCAAAATGAATCCCTGAGATGAAAAAAGTTGATTTCGGAGCATGATTTTTGAACAGGAGCTTCAACGGTTTTGGGGCATATGAGAAATTCCCTAAGCCCCGGACCCATCGATTTTGGCCAAAAATGAAAATTTTAAAAGTGCCCCTATTTCTGCTTTAAACTTTAGTTACCATCCCAAAATGAATCCCTGAGATGAAAAAAGTTGATTTCGGAGCATGATTTTTGAACAGGAGCTTCAACGGTTTTGGGGCATATGAGAAATTCCCTAAGCCCCGGACCCATCGATTTTGGTCAAAAATGAAAATGTTAAAAGTGCCCCTATTTCTGCTTTAAACTTTAGTTACCATCCCAAAATGAATCCCTGAGATGAAAAAAGTTGATTTCGGAGCATGATTTTTGAACAGGAGCTTCAACGGTTTTGGGGCATATGAGAAATTCCCTAAGCCCCGGACCCATCAATTTTGGTCAAAAATGAAAATGTTAAAAGTGCCCCTATTTCTACTTTAAACTTTAGTTACCATCCCAAAATGAATCCCTGAGATGAAAAAAGTTGATTTCGGAGCATGATTTTTGAACAGGAGCTTCAACGGTTTTGGGGCATATGAGAAATTCCCTAAGCCCCGGACCCATCAATTTTGGTCAAAAATGAAAATTTTAAAAGTGCCCCTATTTCTGCTTTAAACTTTAGTTACCATCCCAAAATGAATCCCTGAGATGAAAAAAGTTGATTTCGGAGCATGATTTTTGAACAGGAGCTTCAACGGTTTTGGGGCATATGAGAAATTCCCTAAGCCCAGGACCCATCGATTTTGGTCAAAAATGAAAATTTTAAAAGTGCCCCTATTTCTGCTTTAAACTTTAGTTACCATCCCAAAATGAATCCCTGAGATGAAAAAAGTTGATTTCGGAGCATGATTTTTGAACAGGAGCTTCAACGGTTTTGGGGCATATGAGAAATTCCCTAAGCCCCGGACCCATCGATTTTGGTCAAAAATGAAAATTTTAAAAATGCCCCTATTTCTGCTTTAAACTTTAGTTACCATCCCAAAATGAATCCCTGAGATGAAAAAAGTTGATTTCGGAGCATGATTTTTGAACAGGAGCTTCAACGGTTTTGGGGCATATGAGAAATTCCCTAAGCCCCGGACCCATCGATTTTGGTCAAAAATGAAAATTTTAAAAGTGCCCCTATTTCTGCTTTAAACTTTAGTTACCATCCCAAAATGAATCCCTGAGATGAAAAAAGTTGATTTCGGAGCATGATTTTTTAACAGGAGCTTCAACGGTTTTCTGGCATATGAGAAATTCCCTAAGCCCCGGACCCATCGATTTTGGCCAAAAATGAAAATTTTAAAAGTGCCCCTATTTCTGCTTTAAACTTTAGTTACCATCCCAAAATGAATCCCTGAGATGAAAAAAGTTGATTTCGGAGCATGATTTTTGAACAGGAGCTTCAACGGTTTTGTGGCATATGAGAAATTCCCTAAGCCCCGGACCCATCGATTTTGGTCAAAAATGAAAATTTTAAAAGTGCCCCTATTTCTGCTTTAAACTTTAGTTACCATCCCAAAATGAATCCCTGAGATGAAAAAAGTTGATTTCGGAGCATGATTTTTGAACAGGAGCTTCAACAGTTTTGGGGCATATGAGAAATTCCCTAAGCCCAGGACCCATCGATTTTGGTCAAAAATGAAAATGTTAAAAGTGCCCCTATTTCTGCTTTAAACTTTAGTTACCATCCCAAAATGAATCCCTGAGATGAAAAAAGTTGATTTCGGAGCATGATTTTTGAACAGGAGCTTCAACGGTTTTGTGGCATATGAGAAATTCCCTAAGCCCCGGACCCATCGATTTTGGTCAAAAATGAAAATTTTAAAAGTGCCCCTATTTCTGCTTTAAACTTTAGTTACCATCCCAAAATGAATCCCTGAGATGAAAAAAGTTGATTTCGGAGCATGATTTTTGAACAGGAGCTTCAACGGTTTTGTGGCATATGAGAAATTCCCTATGCCCCAGGACCCATCGATTTTGGTCTAAAATGAATATTTTAAAAGTGCCCCTATTTCTGCTTTAAACTTTAGTTACCATCCCAAAATGAATCCCTGAGATGAAAAAAGTTGATTTCGGAGCATGATTTTTGAACAGGAGCTTCAACGGTTTTGGGGCATATGAGAAATTCCCTAAGCCCCGGACCCATCGATTTTGATCAAAAATGAAAATTTTAAAAGTGCCCCTATTACTGCTTTAAACTTTAGTTAACATCCCAAAATGAATCCCTGAGATGAAAAAAGTTGATTTCGGAGCACGATTTTTGAACAGGAGCTTCAACAGTTTTGGGGCATATGAGAAATTCCCTAAGCCACGGACCCATAGATTTTGGTCAAAAATGAAAATTTTAAAAGTGCCCCTATTTCTGCTTTAAACTTTAGTTACCATCCCAAAATGAATCCCTGAGATGAAAAAAGTTGATTTCGGAGCATGATTTTTGAACAGGAGCTTCAACGGTTTTGTGGCATATGAGAAATTCCCTATGCCCCAGGACCCATCGATTTTGGTCTAAAATGAATATTTTAAAAGTGCCCCTATTTCTGCTTTAAACTTTAGTTACCATCCCAAAATGAATCCCTGAGATGAAAAAAGTTGATTTCGGAGCATGATTTTTGAACAGGAGCTTCAACGGTTTTGGGGCATATGAGAAATTCCCTAAGCCCCGGACCCATCGATTTTGATCAAAAATGAAAATTTTAAAAGTGCCCCTATTACTGCTTTAAACTTTAGTTACCATCCCAAAATGAATCCCTGAGATGAAAAAAGTTGATTTCGGAGCACGATTTTTGAACAGGAGCTTCAACAGTTTTGGGGCATATGAGAAATTCCCTAAGCCACGGACCCATCGATTTTGGTCAAAAATGAAAATTTTAAAAGTGCCCCTATTTCTGCTTTAAACTTTAGTTACCATCCCAAAATGAATCCCTGAGATGAAAAAAGTTGATTTCGGAGCATGATTTTTGAACAGGAGCTTCAACGGTTTTGTGGCATATGAGAAATTCCCTAAGCCCCGGACCCATCGATTTTGGTCAAAAATGAAAATTTTAAAAGTGCCCCTATTTCTGCTTTAAACTTTAGTTACCATCCCAAAATGAATCCCTGAGATGAAAAAAGTTGATTTCGGAGCATGATTTTTGAACAGGAGCTTCAACGGTTTTGGGGCATATGAGAAATTCCCTAAGCCACGGACCCATCGATTTTGGTCAAAAATGAAAATTTTAAAAGTGCCCCTATTTCTGCTTTAAACTTTAGTTACCATCCCAAAATGAATCCCTGAGATGAAAAAAGTTGATTTCGGAGCATGATTTTTGAACAGGAGCTTCAACGGTTTTGTGGCATATGAGAAATTCCCTATGCCCCAGGACCCATCGATTTTGGTCTAAAATGAATATTTTAAAAGTGCCCCTATTTCTGCTTTAAACTTTAGTTACCATCCCAAAATGAATCCCTGAGATGAAAAAAGTTGATTTCGGAGCATGATTTTTGAACAGGAGCTTCAACGGTTTTGGGGCATATGAGAAATTCCCTAAGCCCCGGACCCATCGATTTTGATCAAAAATGAAAATTTTAAAAGTGCCCCTATTACTGCTTTAAACTTTAGTTACCATCCCAAAATGAATCCCTGAGATGAAAAAAGTTGATTTCGGAGCACGATTTTTGAACAGGAGCTTCAACAGTTTTGGGGCATATGAGAAATTCCCTAAGCCACGGACCCATCGATTTTGGTCAAAAATGAAAATTTTAAAAGTGCCCCTATTTCTGCTTTAAACTTTAGTTACCATCCCAAAATGAATCCCTGAGATGAAAAAAGTTGATTTCGGAGCATGATTTTTGAACAGGAGCTTCAACGGTTTTGTGGCATATGAGAAAATCCCTAAGACCCGGACCCATCGATTTTGGTCAAAAATGAAAATTTTAAAAGTACCCCTATTTCTGCTTTAAACTTTAGTTACCATCCCAAAATAAATCCCTGAGATGAAAAAAGTTGATTTCGGAGCATGATTTTTGAACAGGAGCTTCAACGGTTTTGTGGCATATGAGAAATTCCCTAAGCCCCGGACCCATCGATTTTGGTCAAAAATGAAAATTTTAAAAGTGCCCCTATTTCTGCTTTAAACTTTAGTTACCATCCCAAAATGAATCCCTGAGATGAAAAAAGTTGATTTCGGAGCATGATTTTTGAACAGGAGCTTCAACGGTTTTGTGGCATATGAGAAATTCCCTAAGCCCCGGACCCATCGATTTTGGTCAAAAATGAAAATTTTAAAAGTGCCCCTATTTCTGCTTTAAACTTTAGTTACCATCCCAAAATGAATCCCTGAGATGAAAAAAGTTGATTTCGGAGCATGATTTTTGAACAGGAGCTTCAACGGTTTTGGGGCATATGAGAAATTCCCTAAGCCCCGGACCCATCGATTTTGGCCAAAAATGAAAATTTTAAAAGTGCCCCTATTTCTGCTTTAAACTTTAGTTACCATCCCAAAATGAATCCCTGAGATGAAAAAAGTTGATTTCGGAGCATGATTTTTGAACAGGAGCTTCAACGGTTTTGGGGCATATGAGAAATTCCCTAAGCCCCGGACCCATCGATTTTGGTCAAAAATGAAAATGTTAAAAGTGCCCCTATTTCTGCTTTAAACTTTAGTTACCATCCCAAAATGAATCCCTGAGATGAAAAAAGTTGATTTCGGAGCATGATTTTTGAACAGGAGCTTCAACGGTTTTGGGGCATATGAGAAATTCCCTAAGCCCCGGACCCATCAATTTTGGTCAAAAATGAAAATGTTAAAAGTGCCCCTATTTCTACTTTAAACTTTAGTTACCATCCCAAAATGAATCCCTGAGATGAAAAAAGTTGATTTCGGAGCATGATTTTTGAACAGGAGCTTCAACGGTTTTGGGGCATATGAGAAATTCCCTAAGCCCCGGACCCATCAATTTTGGTCAAAAATGAAAATTTTAAAAGTGCCCCTATTTCTGCTTTAAACTTTAGTTACCATCCCAAAATGAATCCCTGAGATGAAAAAAGTTGATTTCGGAGCATGATTTTTGAACAGGAGCTTCAACGGTTTTGGGGCATATGAGAAATTCCCTAAGCCCAGGACCCATCGATTTTGGTCAAAAATGAAAATTTTAAAAGTGCCCCTATTTCTGCTTTAAACTTTAGTTACCATCCCAAAATGAATCCCTGAGATGAAAAAAGTTGATTTCGGAGCATGATTTTTGAACAGGAGCTTCAACGGTTTTGGGGCATATGAGAAATTCCCTAAGCCCCGGACCCATCGATTTTGGTCAAAAATGAAAATTTTAAAAATGCCCCTATTTCTGCTTTAAACTTTAGTTACCATCCCAAAATGAATCCCTGAGATGAAAAAAGTTGATTTCGGAGCATGATTTTTGAACAGGAGCTTCAACGGTTTTGGGGCATATGAGAAATTCCCTAAGCCCCGGACCCATCGATTTTGGTCAAAAATGAAAATTTTAAAAGTGCCCCTATTTCTGCTTTAAACTTTAGTTACCATCCCAAAATGAATCCCTGAGATGAAAAAAGTTGATTTCGGAGCATGATTTTTTAACAGGAGCTTCAACGGTTTTCTGGCATATGAGAAATTCCCTAAGCCCCGGACCCATCGATTTTGGCCAAAAATGAAAATTTTAAAAGTGCCCCTATTTCTGCTTTAAACTTTAGTTACCATCCCAAAATGAATCCCTGAGATGAAAAAAGTTGATTTCGGAGCATGATTTTTGAACAGGAGCTTCAACGGTTTTGTGGCATATGAGAAATTCCCTAAGCCCCGGACCCATCGATTTTGGTCAAAAATGAAAATTTTAAAAGTGCCCCTATTTCTGCTTTAAACTTTAGTTACCATCCCAAAATGAATCCCTGAGATGAAAAAAGTTGATTTCGGAGCATGATTTTTGAACAGGAGCTTCAACAGTTTTGGGGCATATGAGAAATTCCCTAAGCCCAGGACCCATCGATTTTGGTCAAAAATGAAAATGTTAAAAGTGCCCCTATTTCTGCTTTAAACTTTAGTTACCATCCCAAAATGAATCCCTGAGATGAAAAAAGTTGATTTCGGAGCATGATTTTTGAACAGGAGCTTCAACGGTTTTGTGGCATATGAGAAATTCCCTAAGCCCCGGACCCATCGATTTTGGTCAAAAATGAAAATTTTAAAAGTGCCCCTATTTCTGCTTTAAACTTTAGTTACCATCCCAAAATGAATCCCTGAGATGAAAAAAGTTGATTTCGGAGCATGATTTTTGAACAGGAGCTTCAACGGTTTTGTGGCATATGAGAAATTCCCTATGCCCCAGGACCCATCGATTTTGGTCTAAAATGAATATTTTAAAAGTGCCCCTATTTCTGCTTTAAACTTTAGTTACCATCCCAAAATGAATCCCTGAGATGAAAAAAGTTGATTTCGGAGCATGATTTTTGAACAGGAGCTTCAACGGTTTTGGGGCATATGAGAAATTCCCTAAGCCCCGGACCCATCGATTTTGATCAAAAATGAAAATTTTAAAAGTGCCCCTATTACTGCTTTAAACTTTAGTTAACATCCCAAAATGAATCCCTGAGATGAAAAAAGTTGATTTCGGAGCACGATTTTTGAACAGGAGCTTCAACAGTTTTGGGGCATATGAGAAATTCCCTAAGCCACGGACCCATAGATTTTGGTCAAAAATGAAAATTTTAAAAGTGCCCCTATTTCTGCTTTAAACTTTAGTTACCATCCCAAAATGAATCCCTGAGATGAAAAAAGTTGATTTCGGAGCATGATTTTTGAACAGGAGCTTCAACGGTTTTGGGGCATATGAGAAATTCCCTAAGCCCCGGACCCATCGATTTTGGTCAAAAATGAAAATTTTAAAAGTGCCCCTATTTCTGCTTTAAACTTTAGTTACCATCCCAAAATGAATCCCTGAGATGAAAAAAGTTGATTTCGGAGCATGATTTTTGAACAGGAGCTTCAACAGTTTTGGGGCATATGAGAAATTCCCTAAGCCCAGGACCCATCGATTTTGGTCAAAAATGAAAATGTTAAAAGTGCCCCTATTTCTGCTTTAAACTTTAGTTACCATCCCAAAATGAATCCCTGAGATGAAAAAAGTTGATTTCGGAGCATGATTTTTGAACAGGAGCTTCAACGGTTTTGTGGCATATGAGAAATTCCCTATGCCCCAGGACCCATCGATTTTGGTCTAAAATGAATATTTTAAAAGTGCCCCTATTTCTGCTTTAAACTTTAGTTACCATCCCAAAATGAATCCCTGAGATGAAAAAAGTTGATTTCGGAGCATGATTTTTGAACAGGAGCTTCAACGGTTTTGGGGCATATGAGAAATTCCCTAAGCCCCGGACCCATCGATTTTGATCAAAAATGAAAATTTTAAAAGTGCCCCTATTACTGCTTTAAACTTTAGTTACCATCCCAAAATGAATCCCTGAGATGAAAAAAGTTGATTTCGGAGCACGATTTTTGAACAGGAGCTTCAACAGTTTTGGGGCATATGAGAAATTCCCTAAGCCACGGACCCATAGATTTTGGTCAAAAATGAAAATTTTAAAAGTGCCCCTATTTCTGCTTTAAACTTTAGTTACCATCCCAAAATGAATCCCTGAGATGAAAAAAGTTGATTTCGGAGCATGATTTTTGAACAGGAGCTTCAACGGTTTTGGGGCATATGAGAAATTCCCTAAGCCCCGGACCCATCGATTTTGGTCAAAAATGAAAATTTTAAAAGTGCCCCTATTTCTGCTTTAAACTTTAGTTACCATCCCAAAATGAATCCCTGAGATGAAAAAAGTTGATTTCGGAGCATGATTTTTGAACAGGAGCTTCAACAGTTTTGGGGCATATGAGAAATTCCCTAAGCCCAGGACCCATCGATTTTGGTCAAAAATGAAAATGTTAAAAGTGCCCCTATTTCTGCTTTAAACTTTAGTTACCATCCCAAAATGAATCCCTGAGATGAAAAAAGTTGATTTCGGAGCATGATTTTTGAACAGGAGCTTCAACGGTTTTGTGGCATATGAGAAATTCCCTATGCCCCAGGACCCATCGATTTTGGTCTAAAATGAATATTTTAAAAGTGCCCCTATTTCTGCTTTAAACTTTAGTTACCATCCCAAAATGAATCCCTGAGATGAAAAAAGTTGATTTCGGAGCATGATTTTTGAACAGGAGCTTCAACGGTTTTGGGGCATATGAGAAATTCCCTAAGCCCCGGACCCATCGATTTTGATCAAAAATGAAAATTTTAAAAGTGCCCCTATTACTGCTTTAAACTTTAGTTACCATCCCAAAATGAATCCCTGAGATGAAAAAAGTTGATTTCGGAGCACGATTTTTGAACAGGAGCTTCAACAGTTTTGGGGCATATGAGAAATTCCCTAAGCCACGGACCCATAGATTTTGGTCAAAAATGAAAATTTTAAAAGTGCCCCTATTTCTGCTTTAAACTTTAGTTACCATCCCAAAATGAATCCCTGAGATGAAAAAAGTTGATTTCGGAGCATGATTTTTGAACAGGAGCTTCAACGGTTTTGGGGCATATGAGAAATTCCCTAAGCCCCGGACCCATCGATTTTGGTCAAAAATGAAAATTTTAAAAGTGCCCCTATTTCTGCTTTAAACTTTAGTTACCATCCCAAAATGAATCCCTGAGATGAAAAAAGTTGATTTCGGAGCATGATTTTTGAACAGGAGCTTCAACGGTTTTCTGGCATATGAGAAATTCCCTAAGCCCCGGACCCATCGATTTTGGCCAAAAATGAAAATTTTAAAAGTGCCCCTATTTCTGCTTTAAACTTTAGTTACCATCCCAAAATGAATCCCTGAGATGAAAAAAGTTGATTTCGGAGCATGATTTTTGAACAGGAGCTTCAACGGTTTTGTGGCATATGAGAAATTCCCTAAGCCCCGGACCCATCGATTTTGGTCAAAAATGAAAATTTTAAAAGTGCCCCTATTTCTGCTTTAAACTTTAGTTACCATCCCAAAATGAATCCCTGAGATGAAAAAAGTTGATTTCGGAGCATGATTTTTGAACAGGAGCTTCAACAGTTTTGGGGCATATGAGAAATTCCCTAAGCCCAGGACCCATCGATTTTGGTCAAAAATGAAAATGTTAAAAGTGCCCCTATTTCTGCTTTAAACTTTAGTTACCATCCCAAAATGAATCCCTGAGATGAAAAAAGTTGATTTCGGAGCATGATTTTTGAACAGGAGCTTCAACGGTTTTGTGGCATATGAGAAATTCCCTAAGCCCCGGACCCATCGATTTTGGTCAAAAATGAAAATTTTAAAAGTGCCCCTATTTCTGCTTTAAACTTTAGTTACCATCCCAAAATTAATCTCTGAGATGAAAAAAGTTGATTTCGGAGCATGATTTTTGAACAGGAGCTTCAACGGTTTTGGGGCATATGAGAAATTCCCTAAGCCCCGGACCCATCGATTTTGATCAAAAATGAAAATTTTAAAAGTGCCCCTATTTCTGCTTTAAACTTTAGTTACCATCCCAAAATGAATCCCTGAGATGAAAAAAGTTGATTTCGGAGCATGATTATTGAACAGGAGCTTCAACGGTTTTGTGGCATATGAGAAATTCCCTAAGCCCCGGACCCATCGATTTTGGTCAAAAATGAAAATTTTAAAAGTGCCCCTATTTCTGCTTTAAACTTTAGTTACCATCCCAAAATGAATCCCTGAGATGAAAAAAGTTGATTTCGGAGCATGATTATTGAACAGGAGCTTCAACGGTTTTGTGGCATATGAGAAATTCCCTAAGCCCCGGACCCATCGATTTTGGTCAAAAATGAAAATTTTAAAAGTGCCCCTATTTCTGCTTTAAACTTTAGTTACCATCCCAAAATGAATCCCTGAGATGAAAAAAGTTGATTTCGGAGCATGATTTTTGAACAGGAGCTTCAACGGTTTTGTGGCATATGAGAAATTCCCTATGCCCCAGGACCCATCGATTTTGGTCTAAAATGAATATTTTAAAAGTGCCCCTATTTCTGCTTTAAACTTTAGTTACCATCCCAAAATGAATCCCTGAGATGAAAAAAGTTGATTTCGGAGCATGATTTTTGAACAGGAGCTTCAACGGTTTTGGGGCATATGAGAAATTCCCTAAGCCCCGGACCCATCGATTTTGATCAAAAATGAAAATTTTAAAAGTGCCCCTATTACTGCTTTAAACTTTAGTTACCATCCCAAAATGAATCCCTGAGATGAAAAAAGTTGATTTCGGAGCACGATTTTTGAACAGGAGCTTCAACAGTTTTGGGGCATATGAGAAATTCCCTAAGCCACGGACCCATCGATTTTGGTCAAAAATGAAAATTTTAAAAGTGCCCCTATTTCTGCTTTAAACTTTAGTTACCATCCCAAAATGAATCCCTGAGATGAAAAAAGTTGATTTCGGAGCATGATTTTTGAACAGGAGCTTCAACGGTTTTGGGGCATATGAGAAATTCCCTAAGCCCCGGACCCATCGATTTTGGTCAAAAATGAAAATTTTAAAAGTGCCCCTATTTCTGCTTTAAACTTTAGTTACCATCCCAAAATGAATCCCTGAGATGAAAAAAGTTGATTTCGGAGCATGATTTTTGAACAGGAGCTTCAACGGTTTTCTGGCATATGAGAAATTCCCTAAGCCCCGGACCCATCGATTTTGGCCAAAAATGAAAATTTTAAAAGTGCCCCTATTTCTGCTTTAAACTTTAGTTACCATCCCAAAATGAATCCCTGAGATGAAAAAAGTTGATTTCGGAGCATGATTTTTGAACAGGAGCTTCAACGGTTTTGTGGCATATGAGAAATTCCCTAAGCCCCGGACCCATCGATTTTGGTCAAAAATGAAAATTTTAAAAGTGCCCCTATTTCTGCTTTAAACTTTAGTTACCATCCCAAAATGAATCCCTGAGATGAAAAAAGTTGATTTCGGAGCATGATTTTTGAACAGGAGCTTCAACAGTTTTGGGGCATATGAGAAATTCCCTAAGCCCAGGACCCATCGATTTTGGTCAAAAATGAAAATGTTAAAAGTGCCCCTATTTCTGCTTTAAACTTTAGTTACCATCCCAAAATGAATCCCTGAGATGAAAAAAGTTGATTTCGGAGCATGATTTTTGAACAGGAGCTTCAACGGTTTTGTGGCATATGAGAAATTCCCTAAGCCCCGGACCCATCGATTTTGGTCAAAAATGAAAATTTTAAAAGTGCCCCTATTTCTGCTTTAAACTTTAGTTACCATCCCAAAATTAATCTCTGAGATGAAAAAAGTTGATTTCGGAGCATGATTTTTGAACAGGAGCTTCAACGGTTTTGGGGCATATGAGAAATTCCCTAAGCCCCGGACCCATCGATTTTGATCAAAAATGAAAATTTTAAAAGTGCCCCTATTTCTGCTTTAAACTTTAGTTACCATCCCAAAATGAATCCCTGAGATGAAAAAAGTTGATTTCGGAGCATGATTATTGAACAGGAGCTTCAACGGTTTTGTGGCATATGAGAAATTCCCTAAGCCCCGGACCCATCGATTTTGGTCAAAAATGAAAATTTTAAAAGTGCCCCTATTTCTGCTTTAAACTTTAGTTACCATCCCAAAATGAATCCCTGAGATGAAAAAAGTTGATTTCGGAGCATGATTTTTGAACAGGAGCTTCAACGGTTTTGTGGCATATGAGAAATTCCCTAAGCCCCGGACCCATCGATTTTGGTCAAAAATGAAAATTTTAAAAGTGCCCCTATTTCTGCTTTAAACTTTAGTTACCATCCCAAAATGAATCCCTGAGATGAAAAAAGTTGATTTCGGAGCATGATTTTTGAACAGGAGCTTCAACGGTTTTGTGGCATATGAGAAATTCCCTATGCCCCAGGACCCATCGATTTTGGTCTAAAATGAATATTTTAAAAGTGCCCCTATTTCTGCTTTAAACTTTAGTTACCATCCCAAAATGAATCCCTGAGATGAAAAAAGTTGATTTCGGAGCATGATTTTTGAACAGGAGCTTCAACGGTTTTGGGGCATATGAGAAATTCCCTAAGCCCCGGACCCATCGATTTTGATCAAAAATGAAAATTTTAAAAGTGCCCCTATTACTGCTTTAAACTTTAGTTACCATCCCAAAATGAATCCCTGAGATGAAAAAAGTTGATTTCGGAGCATGATTTTTGAACAGGAGCTTCAACGGTTTTGTGGCATATGAGAAATTCCCTAAGCCCCGGACCCATCGATTTTGGTCAAAAATGAAAATTTTAAAAGTGCCCCTATTTCTGCTTTAAACTTTAGTTACCATCCCAAAATAAATCCCTGAGATGAAAAAAGTTGATTTCGGAGCATGATTTTTGAACAGGAGCTTCAACAGTTTTGGGGCATATGAGAAATTCCCTAAGCCCAGGACCCATCGATTTTGGTCAAAAATGAAAATGTTAAAAGTGCCCCTATTTCTGCTTTAAACTTTAGTTACCATCCCAAAATGAATCCCTGAGATGAAAAAAGTTGATTTCGGAGCATGATTTTTGAACAGGAGCTTCAACGGTTTTGTGGCATATGAGAAATTCCCTAAGCCCCAGACCCATCGATTTTGGTCAAAAATGAAAATTTTAAAAGTGCCCTTATTTCTGCTTTAAACTTTAGTTACCATCCCAAAATGAATCCCTGAGATGAAAAAAGTTGATTTCGGAGCATGATTTTTGAACAGGAGCTTCAACGGTTTTGTGGCATATGAGAAATTCCCTATGCCCCAGGACCCATCGATTTTGGTCTAAAATGAATATTTTAAAAGTGCCCCTATTTCTGCTTTAAACTTTAGTTACCATCCCAAAATGAATCCCTGAGATGAAAAAAGTTGATTTCGGAGCATGATTTTTGAACAGGAGCTTCAACGGTTTTGGGGCATATGAGAAATTCCCTAAGCCCCGGACCCATCGATTTTGATCAAAAATGAAAATTTTAAAAGTGCCCCTATTACTGCTTTAAACTTTAGTTACCATCCCAAAATGAATCCCTGAGATGAAAAAAGTTGATTTCGGAGCACGATTTTTGAACAGGAGCTTCAACAGTTTTGGGGCATATGAGAAATTCCCTAAGCCACGGACCCATCGATTTTGGTCAAAAATGAAAATTTTAAAAGTGCCCCTATTTCTGCTTTAAACTTTAGTTACCATCCCAAAATGAATCCCTGAGATGAAAAAAGTTGATTTCGGAGCATGATTTTTGAACAGGAGCTTCAACGGTTTTGTGGCATATGAGAAATTCCCTAAGACCCGGACCCATCGATTTTGGTCAAAAATGAAAATTTTAAAAGTACCCCTATTTCTGCTTTAAACTTTAGTTACCATCCCAAAATAAATCCCTGAGATGAAAAAAGTTGATTTCGGAGCATGATTTTTGAACAGGAGCTTCAACGGTTTTGTGGCATATGAGAAATTCCCTAAGCCCCGGACCCATCGATTTTGGTCAAAAATGAAAATTTTAAAAGTGCCCCTATTTCTGCTTTAAACTTTAGTTACCATCCCAAAATGAATCCCTGAGATGAAAAAAGTTGATTTCGGAGCATGATTTTTGAACAGGAGCTTCAACGGTTTTGTGGCATATGAGAAATTCCCTAAGCCCCGGACCCATCGATTTTGGTCAAAAATGAAAATTTTAAAAGTGCCCCTATTTCTGCTTTAAACTTTAGTTACCATCCCAAAATGAATCCCTGAGATGAAAAAAGTTGATTTCGGAGCATGATTTTTGAACAGGAGCTTCAACGGTTTTGTGGCATATGAGAAATTCCCTAAGCCCCGGACCCATCGATTTTGGTCAAAAATGAAAATTTTAAAAGTGCCCCTATTTCTGCTTTAAACTTTAGTTACCATCCCAAAATGAATCCCTGAGATGAAAAAAGTTGATTTCGGAGCATGATTTTTGAACAGGAGCTTCAACGGTTTTGTGGCATATGAGAAATTCCCTATGCCCCAGGACCCATCGATTTTGGTCTAAAATGAATATTTTAAAAGTGCCCCTATTTCTGCTTTAAACTTTAGTTACCATCCCAAAATGAATCCCTGAGATGAAAAAAGTTGATTTCGGAGCATGATTTTTGAACAGGAGCTTCAACGGTTTTGGGGCATATGAGAAATTCCCTAAGCCCCGGACCCATCGATTTTGATCAAAAATGAAAATTTTAAAAGTGCCCCTATTACTGCTTTAAACTTTAGTTACCATCCCAAAATGAATCCCTGAGATGAAAAAAGTTGATTTCGGAGCACGATTTTTGAACAGGAGCTTCAACAGTTTTGGGGCATATGAGAAATTCCCTAAGCCACGGACCCATCGATTTTGGTCAAAAATGAAAATTTTAAAAGTGCCCCTATTTCTGCTTTAAACTTTAGTTACCATCCCAAAATGAATCCCTGAGATGAAAAAAGTTGATTTCGGAGCATGATTTTTGAACAGGAGCTTCAACGGTTTTGTGGCATATGAGAAAATCCCTAAGACCCGGACCCATCGATTTTGGTCAAAAATGAAAATTTTAAAAGTACCCCTATTTCTGCTTTAAACTTTAGTTACCATCCCAAAATAAATCCCTGAGATGAAAAAAGTTGATTTCGGAGCATGATTTTTGAACAGGAGCTTCAACGGTTTTGTGGCATATGAGAAATTCCCTAAGCCCCGGACCCATCGATTTTGGTCAAAAATGAAAATTTTAAAAGTGCCCCTATTTCTGCTTTAAACTTTAGTTACCATCCCAAAATGAATCCCTGAGATGAAAAAAGTTGATTTCGGAGCATGATTTTTGAACAGGAGCTTCAACGGTTTTGTGGCATATGAGAAATTCCCTAAGACCCGGACCCATCGATTTTGGTCAAAAATGAAAATTTTAAAAGTACCCCTATTTCTGCTTTAAACTTTAGTTACCATCCCAAAATAAATCCCTGAGATGAAAAAAGTTGATTTCGGAGCATGATTTTTGAACAGGAGCTTCAACGGTTTTGTGGCATATGAGAAATTCCCTAAGCCCCGGACCCATCGATTTTGGTCAAAAATGAAAATTTTAAAAGTGCCCCTATTTCTGCTTTAAACTTTAGTTACCATCCCAAAATGAATCCCTGAGATGAAAAAAGTTGATTTCGGAGCATGATTTTTGAACAGGAGCTTCAACGGTTTTGTGGCATATGAGAAATTCCCTAAGCCCCGGACCCATCGATTTTGGTCAAAAATGAAAATTTTAAAAGTGCCCCTATTTCTGCTTTAAACTTTAGTTACCATCCCAAAATGAATCCCTGAGATGAAAAAAGTTGATTTCGGAGCATGATTTTTGAACAGGAGCTTCAACGGTTTTGTGGCATATGAGAAATTCCCTAAGCCCCGGACCCATCGATTTTGGTCAAAAATGAAAATTTTAAAAGTGCCCCTATTTCTGCTTTAAACTTTAGTTACCATCCCAAAATGAATCCCTGAGATGAAAAAAGTTGATTTCGGAGCATGATTTTTGAACAGGAGCTTCAACGGTTTTGTGGCATATGAGAAATTCCCTATGCCCCAGGACCCATCGATTTTGGTCTAAAATGAATATTTTAAAAGTGCCCCTATTTCTGCTTTAAACTTTAGTTACCATCCCAAAATGAATCCCTGAGATGAAAAAAGTTGATTTCGGAGCATGATTTTTGAACAGGAGCTTCAACGGTTTTGGGGCATATGAGAAATTCCCTAAGCCCCGGACCCATCGATTTTGATCAAAAATGAAAATTTTAAAAGTGCCCCTATTACTGCTTTAAACTTTAGTTACCATCCCAAAATGAATCCCTGAGATGAAAAAAGTTGATTTCGGAGCACGATTTTTGAACAGGAGCTTCAACAGTTTTGGGGCATATGAGAAATTCCCTAAGCCACGGACCCATCGATTTTGGTCAAAAATGAAAATTTTAAAAGTGCCCCTATTTCTGCTTTAAACTTTAGTTACCATCCCAAAATGAATCCCTGAGATGAAAAAAGTTGATTTCGGAGCATGATTTTTGAACAGGAGCTTCAACGGTTTTGTGGCATATGAGAAAATCCCTAAGACCCGGACCCATCGATTTTGGTCAAAAATGAAAATTTTAAAAGTACCCCTATTTCTGCTTTAAACTTTAGTTACCATCCCAAAATAAATCCCTGAGATGAAAAAAGTTGATTTCGGAGCATGATTTTTGAACAGGAGCTTCAACGGTTTTGTGGCATATGAGAAATTCCCTAAGCCCCGGACCCATCGATTTTGGTCAAAAATGAAAATTTTAAAAGTGCCCCTATTTCTGCTTTAAACTTTAGTTACCATCCCAAAATGAATCCCTGAGATGAAAAAAGTTGATTTCGGAGCATGATTTTTGAACAGGAGCTTCAACGGTTTTGTGGCATATGAGAAATTCCCTAAGCCCCGGACCCATCGATTTTGGTCAAAAATGAAAATTTTAAAAGTGCCCCTATTTCTGCTTTAAACTTTAGTTACCATCCCAAAATGAATCCCTGAGATGAAAAAAGTTGATTTCGGAGCATGATTTTTGAACAGGAGCTTCAACGGTTTTGGGGCATATGAGAAATTCCCTAAGCCCCGGACCCATCGATTTTGGCCAAAAATGAAAATTTTAAAAGTGCCCCTATTTCTGCTTTAAACTTTAGTTACCATCCCAAAATGAATCCCTGAGATGAAAAAAGTTGATTTCGGAGCATGATTTTTGAACAGGAGCTTCAACGGTTTTGGGGCATATGAGAAATTCCCTAAGCCCCGGACCCATCAATTTTGGTCAAAAATGAAAATGTTAAAAGTGCCCCTATTTCTGCTTTAAACTTTAGTTACCATCCCAAAATGAATCCCTGAGATGAAAAAAGTTGATTTCGGAGCATGATTTTTGAACAGGAGCTTCAACGGTTTTGGGGCATATGAGAAATTCCCTAAGCCCCGGACCCATCAATTTTGGTCAAAAATGAAAATGTTAAAAGTGCCCCTATTTCTACTTTAAACTTTAGTTACCATCCCAAAATGAATCCCTGAGATGAAAAAAGTTGATTTCGGAGCATGATTTTTGAACAGGAGCTTCAACGGTTTTGGGGCATATGAGAAATTCCCTAAGCCCCGGACCCATCAATTTTGGTCAAAAATGAAAATTTTAAAAGTGCCCCTATTTCTGCTTTAAACTTTAGTTACCATCCCAAAATGAATCCCTGAGATGAAAAAAGTTGATTTCGGAGCATGATTTTTGAACAGGAGCTTCAACGGTTTTGTGGCATATGAGAAATTCCCTAAGCCCAGGACCCATCGATTTTGGTCAAAAATGAAAATTTTAAAAGTGCCCCTATTTCTGCTTTAAACTTTAGTTACCATCCCAAAATGAATCCCTGAGATGAAAAAAGTTGATTTCGGAGCATGATTTTTGAACAGGAGCTTCAACGGTTTTGGGGCATATGAGAAATTCCCTAAGCCCCGGACCCATCGATTTTGGTCAAAAATGAAAATTTTAAAAATGCCCCTATTTCTGCTTTAAACTTTAGTTACCATCCCAAAATGAATCCCTGAGATGAAAAAAGTTGATTTCGGAGCATGATTTTTGAACAGGAGCTTTAACGGTTTTGGGGCATATGAGAAATTCCCTAAGCCCCGGACCCATCGATTTTGGTCAAAAATGAAAATTTTAAAAGTGCCCCTATTTCTGCTTTAAACTTTAGTTACCATCCCAAAATGAATCCCTGAGATGAAAAAAGTTGATTTCGGAGCATGATTTTTTAACAGGAGCTTCAACGGTTTTCTGGCATATGAGAAATTCCCTAAGCCCCGGACCCATCGATTTTGGCCAAAAATGAAAATTTTAAAAGTGCCCCTATTTCTGCTTTAAACTTTAGTTACCATCCCAAAATGAATCCCTGAGATGAAAAAAGTTGATTTCGGAGCATGATTTTTGAACAGGAGCTTCAACGGTTTTGTGGCATATGAGAAATTCCCTAAGCCCCGGACCCATCGATTTTGGTCAAAAATGAAAATTTTAAAAGTGCCCCTATTTCTGCTTTAAACTTTAGTTACCATCCCAAAATGAATCCCTGAGATGAAAAAAGTTGATTTCGGAGCATGATTTTTGAACAGGAGCTTCAACAGTTTTGGGGCATATGAGAAATTCCCTAAGCCCAGGACCCATCGATTTTGGTCAAAAATGAAAATGTTAAAAGTGCCCCTATTTCTGCTTTAAACTTTAGTTACCATCCCAAAATGAATCCCTGAGATGAAAAAAGTTGATTTCGGAGCATGATTTTTGAACAGGAGCTTCAACGGTTTTGTGGCATATGAGAAATTCCCTAAGCCCCGGACCCATCGATTTTGGTCAAAAATGAAAATTTTAAAAGTGCCCCTATTTCTGCTTTAAACTTTAGTTACCATCCCAAAATGAATCCCTGAGATGAAAAAAGTTGATTTCGGAGCATGATTTTTGAACAGGAGCTTCAACGGTTTTGTGGCATATGAGAAATTCCCTATGCCCCAGGACCCATCGATTTTGGTCTAAAATGAATATTTTAAAAGTGCCCCTATTTCTGCTTTAAACTTTAGTTACCATCCCAAAATGAATCCCTGAGATGAAAAAAGTTGATTTCGGAGCATGATTTTTGAACAGGAGCTTCAACGGTTTTGGGGCATATGAGAAATTCCCTAAGCCCCGGACCCATCGATTTTGATCAAAAATGAAAATTTTAAAAGTGCCCCTATTACTGCTTTAAACTTTAGTTACCATCCCAAAATGAATCCCTGAGATGAAAAAAGTTGATTTCGGAGCACGATTTTTGAACAGGAGCTTCAACAGTTTTGGGGCATATGAGAAATTCCCTAAGCCACGGACCCATCGATTTTGGTCAAAAATGAAAATTTTAAAAGTGCCCCTATTTCTGCTTTAAACTTTAGTTACCATCCCAAAATGAATCCCTGAGATGAAAAAAGTTGATTTCGGAGCATGATTTTTGAACAGGAGCTTCAACGGTTTTGTGGCATATGAGAAAATCCCTAAGACCCGGACCCATCGATTTTGGTCAAAAATGAAAATTTTAAAAGTACCCCTATTTCTGCTTTAAACTTTAGTTACCATCCCAAAATAAATCCCTGAGATGAAAAAAGTTGATTTCGGAGCATGATTTTTGAACAGGAGCTTCAACGGTTTTGTGGCATATGAGAAATTCCCTAAGCCCCGGACCCATCGATTTTGGTCAAAAATGAAAATTTTAAAAGTGCCCCTATTTCTGCTTTAAACTTTAGTTACCATCCCAAAATGAATCCCTGAGATGAAAAAAGTTGATTTCGGAGCATGATTTTTGAACAGGAGCTTCAACGGTTTTGTGGCATATGAGAAATTCCCTAAGCCCCGGACCCATCGATTTTGGTCAAAAATGAAAATTTTAAAAGTGCCCCTATTTCTGCTTTAAACTTTAGTTACCATCCCAAAATGAATCCCTGAGATGAAAAAAGTTGATTTCGGAGCATGATTTTTGAACAGGAGCTTCAACGGTTTTGGGGCATATGAGAAATTCCCTAAGCCCCAGACCCATCGATTTTGGCCAAAAATGAAAATTTTAAAAGTGCCCCTATTTCTGCTTTAAACTTTAGTTACCATCCCAAAATGAATCCCTGAGATGAAAAAAGTTGATTTCGGAGCATGATTTTTGAACAGGAGCTTCAACGGTTTTGGGGCATATGAGAAATTCCCTAAACCCCGGACCCATCAATTTTGGTCAAAAATGAAAATGTTAAAAGTGCCCCTATTTCTGCTTTAAACTTTAGTTACCATCCCAAAATGAATCCCTGAGATGAAAAAAGTTGATTTCGGAGCATGATTTTTGAACAGGAGCTTCAACGGTTTTGGGGCATATGAGAAATTCCCTAAGCCCCGGACCCATCAATTTTGGTCAAAAATGAAAATGTTAAAAGTGCCCCTATTTCTACTTTAAACTTTAGTTACCATCCCAAAATGAATCCCTGAGATGAAAAAAGTTGATTTCGGAGCATGATTTTTGAACAGGAGCTTCAACGGTTTTGGGGCATATGAGAAATTCCCTAAGCCCCGGACCCATCAATTTTGGTCAAAAATGAAAATTTTAAAAGTGCCCCTATTTCTGCTTTAAACTTTAGTTACCATCCCAAAATGAATCCCTGAGATGAAAAAAGTTGATTTCGGAGCATGATTTTTGAACAGGAGCTTCAACGGTTTTGTGGCATATGAGAAATTCCCTAAGCCCAGGACCCATCGATTTTGGTCAAAAATGAAAATTTTAAAAGTGCCCCTATTTCTGCTTTAAACTTTAGTTACCATCCCAAAATGAATCCCTGAGATGAAAAAAGTTGATTTCGGAGCATGATTTTTGAACAGGAGCTTCAACGGTTTTGGGGCATATGAGAAATTCCCTAAGCCCCGGACCCATCGATTTTGGTCAAAAATGAAAATTTTAAAAGTGCCCCTATTTCTGCTTTAAACTTTAGTTACCATCCCAAAATGAATCCCTGAGATGAAAAAAGTTGATTTCGGAGCATGATTTTTTAACAGGAGCTTCAACGGTTTTCTGGCATATGAGAAATTCCCTAAGCCCCGGACCCATCGATTTTGGCCAAAAATGAAAATTTTAAAAGTGCCCCTATTTCTGCTTTAAACTTTAGTTACCATCCCAAAATGAATCCCTGAGATGAAAAAAGTTGATTTCGGAGCATGATTTTTGAACAGGAGCTTCAACGGTTTTGTGGCATATGAGAAATTCCCTAAGCCCCGGACCCATCGATTTTGGTCAAAAATGAAAATTTTAAAAGTGCCCCTATTTCTGCTTTAAACTTTAGTTACCATCCCAAAATGAATCCCTGAGATGAAAAAAGTTGATTTCGGAGCATGATTTTTGAACAGGAGCTTCAACAGTTTTGGGGCATATGAGAAATTCCCTAAGCCCAGGACCCATCGATTTTGGTCAAAAATGAAAATGTTAAAAGTGCCCCTATTTCTGCTTTAAACTTTAGTTACCATCCCAAAATGAATCCCTGAGATGAAAAAAGTTGATTTCGGAGCATGATTTTTGAACAGGAGCTTCAACGGTTTTGTGGCATATGAGAAATTCCCTAAGCCCCGGACCCATCGATTTTGGTCAAAAATGAAAATTTTAAAAGTGCCCCTATTTCTGCTTTAAACTTTAGTTACCATCCCAAAATGAATCCCTGAGATGAAAAAAGTTGATGTCGGAGCATGATTTTTGAACAGGAGCTTCAACGGTTTTGTGGCATATGAGAAATTACCTATGCCCCAGGACCCATCGATTTTGGTCTAAAATGAATATTTTAAAAGTGCCCCTATTTCTGCTTTAAACTTTAGTTACCATCCCAAAATGAATCCCTGAGATGAAAAAAGTTGATTTCGGAGCATGATTTTTGAACAGGAGCTTCAACGGTTTTGGGGCATATGAGAAATTCCCTAAGCCCCGGACCCATCGATTTTGATCAAAAATGAAAATTTTAAAAGTGCCCCTATTTCTGCTTTAAACTTTAGTTACCATCCCAAAATGAATCCCTGAGATGAAAAAAGTTGATTTCGGAGCATGATTATTGAACAGGAGCTTCAACGGTTTTGTGGCATATGAGAAATTCCCTAAGCCCCGGACCCATCGATTTTGGTCAAAAATGAAAATTTTAAAAGTGCCCCTATTTCTGCTTTAAACTTTAGTTACCATCCCAAAATGAATCCCTGAGATGAAAAAAGTTGATTTCGGAGCATGATTTTTGAACAGGAGCTTCAACGGTTTTGGGGCATATGAGAAATTCCCTAAGCCCGGACCCATCGATTTTGGCCAAAAATGAAAATTTTAAAAGTGCCCCTATTTCTGCTTTAAACTTTAGTTACCATCCCAAAATGAATCCCTGAGATGAAAAAAGTTGATTTCGGAGCATGATTTTTGAACAGGAGCTTCAACGGTTTTGGGGCATATGAGAAATTCCCTAAGCCCCGGACCCATCAATTTTGGTCAAAAATGAAAATTTTAAAAGTGCCCCTATTTCTGCTTTAAATTTTAGTTATCATCCCAAAATGAATCCCTGAGATGAAAAAAGTTGATTTCGGAGCATGATTTTTGAACAGGAGCTTCAACGGTTTTGGGGCATATGAGAAATTCCCTAAGCCCCGGACCCATCGATTTTGGCCAAAAATGAAAATTTTAAAAGTGCCCCTATTTCTGCTTTAAACTTTAGTTACCATCCCAAAATGAATCCCTGAGATGAAAAAAGTTGATTTCGGAGCATGATTTTTGAACAGGAGCTTCAACGGTTTTGTGGCATATGAGAAATTCCCTAAGCCCCGGACCCATCGATTTTGGTCAAAAATGAAAATTTTAAAAGTGCCCCTATTTCTGCTTTAAACTTTAGTTACCATCCCAAAATAAATCCCTGAGATGAAAAAAGTTGATTTCGGAGCATGATTTTTGAACAGGAGCTTCAACGGTTTTGTGGCATATGAGAAATTCCCTAAGCCCCGTACCCATCGATTTTGGTCAAAAATGAAAATTTTAAAAGTGCCCCTATTTCTGCTTTAAACTTTAGTTACCATCCCAAAATGAATCCCTGAGATGAAAAAAGTTGATTTCGGAGCATGATTTTTGAACAGGAGCTTCAACAGTTTTGGGGCATATGAGAAATTCCCTAAGCCCAGGACCCATCGATTTTGGTCAAAAATGAAAATGTTAAAAGTGCCCCTATTTCTGCTTTAAACTTTAGTTACCATCCCAAAATGAATCCCTGAGATGAAAAAAGTTGATTTCGGAGCATGATTTTTGAACAGGAGCTTCAACGGTTTTGTGGCATATGAGAAATTCCCTAAGCCCCGGACCCATCGATTTTGGTCAAAAATGAAAATTTTAAAAGTGCCCCTATTTCTGCTTTAAACTTTAGTTACCATCCCAAAATGAATCCCTGAGATGAAAAAAGTTGATTTCGGAGCATGATTTTTGAACAGGAGCTTCAACGGTTTTGTGGCATATGAGAAATTCCCTATGCCCCAGGACCCATCGATTTTGGTCTAAAATGAATATTTTAAAAGTGCCCCTATTTCTGCTTTAAACTTTAGTTACCATCCCAAAATGAATCCCTGAGATGAAAAAAGTTGATTTCGGAGCACGATTTTTGAACAGGAGCTTCAACAGTTTTGGGGCATATGAGAAATTCCCTAAGCCACGGACCCATCGATTTTGGTCAAAAATGAAAATTTTAAAAGTGCCCCTATTTCTGCTTTAAACTTTAGTTACCATCCCAAAATGAATCCCTGAGATGAAAAAAGTTGATTTCGGAGCATGATTTTTGAACAGGAGCTTCAACGGTTTTGTGGCATATGAGAAAATCCCTAAGACCCGGACCCATCGATTTTGGTCAAAAATGAAAATTTTAAAAGTACCCCTATTTCTGCTTTAAACTTTAGTTACCATCCCAAAATAAATCCCTGAGATGAAAAAAGTTGATTTCGGAGCATGATTTTTGAACAGGAGCTTCAACGGTTTTGTGGCATATGAGAAATTCCCTAAGCCCCGGACCCATCGATTTTGGTCAAAAATGAAAATTTTAAAAGTGCCCCTATTTCTGCTTTAAACTTTAGTTACCATCCCAAAATGAATCCCTGAGATGAAAAAAGTTGATTTCGGAGCATGATTTTTGAACAGGAGCTTCAACGGTTTTGTGGCATATGAGAAATTCCCTAAGCCCCGGACCCATCGATTTTGGTCAAAAATGAAAATTTTAAAAGTGCCCCTATTTCTGCTTTAAACTTTAGTTACCATCCCAAAATGAATCCCTGAGATGAAAAAAGTTGATTTCGGAGCATGATTTTTGAACAGGAGCTTCAACGGTTTTGGGGCATATGAGAAATTCCCTAAGCCCCGGACCCATCGATTTTGGCCAAAAATGAAAATTTTAAAAGTGCCCCTATTTCTGCTTTAAACTTTAGTTACCATCCCAAAATGAATCCCTGAGATGAAAAAAGTTGATTTCGGAGCATGATTTTTGAACAGGAGCTTCAACGGTTTTGGGGCATATGAGAAATTCCCTAAACCCCGGACCCATCAATTTTGGTCAAAAATGAAAATGTTAAAAGTGCCCCTATTTCTGCTTTAAACTTTAGTTACCATCCCAAAATGAATCCCTGAGATGAAAAAAGTTGATTTCGGAGCATGATTTTTGAACAGGAGCTTCAACGGTTTTGGGGCATATGAGAAATTCCCTAAGCCCCGGACCCATCAATTTTGGTCAAAAATGAAAATGTTAAAAGTGCCCCTATTTCTACTTTAAACTTTAGTTACCATCCCAAAATGAATCCCTGAGATGAAAAAAGTTGATTTCGGAGCATGATTTTTGAACAGGAGCTTCAACGGTTTTGGGGCATATGAGAAATTCCCTAAGCCCCGGACCCATCAATTTTGGTCAAAAATGAAAATTTTAAAAGTGCCCCTATTTCTGCTTTAAACTTTAGTTACCATCCCAAAATGAATCCCTGAGATGAAAAAAGTTGATTTCGGAGCATGATTTTTGAACAGGAGCTTCAACGGTTTTGTGGCATATGAGAAATTCCCTAAGCCCAGGACCCATCGATTTTGGTCAAAAATGAAAATTTTAAAAGTGCCCCTATTTCTGCTTTAAACTTTAGTTACCATCCCAAAATGAATCCCTGAGATGAAAAAAGTTGATTTCGGAGCATGATTTTTGAACAGGAGCTTCAACGGTTTTGGGGCATATGAGAAATTCCCTAAGCCCCGGACCCATCGATTTTGGTCAAAAATGAAAATTTTAAAAGTGCCCCTATTTCTGCTTTAAACTTTAGTTACCATCCCAAAATGAATCCCTGAGATGAAAAAAGTTGATTTCGGAGCATGATTTTTTAACAGGAGCTTCAACGGTTTTCTGGCATATGAGAAATTCCCTAAGCCCCGGACCCATCGATTTTGGCCAAAAATGAAAATTTTAAAAGTGCCCCTATTTCTGCTTTAAACTTTAGTTACCATCCCAAAATGAATCCCTGAGATGAAAAAAGTTGATTTCGGAGCATGATTTTTGAACAGGAGCTTCAACGGTTTTGTGGCATATGAGAAATTCCCTAAGCACCGGACCCATCGATTTTGGTCAAAAATGAAAATTTTAAAAGTGCCCCTATTTCTGCTTTAAACTTTAGTTACCATCCCAAAATGAATCCCTGAGATGAAAAAAGTTGATTTCGGAGCATGATTTTTGAACAGGAGCTTCAACAGTTTTGGGGCATATGAGAAATTCCCTAAGCCCAGGACCCATCGATTTTGGTCAAAAATGAAAATGTTAAAAGTGCCCCTATTTCTGCTTTAAACTTTAGTTACCATCCCAAAATGAATCCCTGAGATGAAAAAAGTTGATTTCGGAGCATGATTTTTGAACAGGAGCTTCAACGGTTTTGTGGCATATGAGAAATTCCCTAAGCCCCGGACCCATCGATTTTGGTCAAAAATGAAAATTTTAAAAGTGCCCCTATTTCTGCTTTAAACTTTAGTTACCATCCCAAAATGAATCCCTGAGATGAAAAAAGTTGATGTCGGAGCATGATTTTTGAACAGGAGCTTCAACGGTTTTGTGGCATATGAGAAATTACCTATGCCCCAGGACCCATCGATTTTGGTCTAAAATGAATATTTTAAAAGTGCCCCTATTTCTGCTTTAAACTTTAGTTACCATCCCAAAATGAATCCCTGAGATGAAAAAAGTTGATTTCGGAGCATGATTTTTGAACAGGAGCTTCAACGGTTTTGGGGCATATGAGAAATTCCCTAAGCCCCGGACCCATCGATTTTGATCAAAAATGAAAATTTTAAAAGTGCCCCTATTTCTGCTTTAAACTTTAGTTACCATCCCAAAATGAATCCCTGAGATGAAAAAAGTTGATTTCGGAGCATGATTATTGAACAGGAGCTTCAACGGTTTTGTGGCATATGAGAAATTCCCTAAGCCCCGGACCCATCGATTTTGGTCAAAAATGAAAATTTTAAAAGTGCCCCTATTTCTGCTTTAAACTTTAGTTACCATCCCAAAATGAATCCCTGAGATGAAAAAAGTTGATTTCGGAGCATGATTTTTGAACAGGAGCTTCAACGGTTTTGGGGCATATGAGAAATTCCCTAAGCCCGGACCCATCGATTTTGGCCAAAAATGAAAATTTTAAAAGTGCCCCTATTTCTGCTTTAAACTTTAGTTACCATCCCAAAATGAATCCCTGAGATGAAAAAAGTTGATTTCGGAGCATGATTTTTGAACAGGAGCTTCAACGGTTTTGGGGCATATGAGAAATTCCCTAAGCCCCGGACCCATCAATTTTGGTCAAAAATGAAAATTTTAAAAGTGCCCCTATTTCTGCTTTAAATTTTAGTTATCATCCCAAAATGAATCCCTGAGATGAAAAAAGTTGATTTCGGAGCATGATTTTTGAACAGGAGCTTCAACGGTTTTGGGGCATATGAGAAATTCCCTAAGCCCCGGACCCATCGATTTTGGCCAAAAATGAAAATTTTAAAAGTGCCCCTATTTCTGCTTTAAACTTTAGTTACCATCCCAAAATGAATCCCTGAGATGAAAAAAGTTGATTTCGGAGCATGATTTTTGAACAGGAGCTTCAACGGTTTTGTGGCATATGAGAAATTCCCTAAGCCCCGGACCCATCGATTTTGGTCAAAAATGAAAATTTTAAAAGTGCCCCTATTTCTGCTTTAAACTTTAGTTACCATCCCAAAATAAATCCCTGAGATGAAAAAAGTTGATTTCGGAGCATGATTTTTGAACAGGAGCTTCAACGGTTTTGTGGCATATGAGAAATTCCCTAAGCCCCGTACCCATCGATTTTGGTCAAAAATGAAAATTTTAAAAGTGCCCCTATTTCTGCTTTAAACTTTAGTTACCATCCCAAAATGAATCCCTGAGATGAAAAAAGTTGATTTCGGAGCATGATTTTTGAACAGGAGCTTCAACAGTTTTGGGGCATATGAGAAATTCCCTAAGCCCAGGACCCATCGATTTTGGTCAAAAATGAAAATGTTAAAAGTGCCCCTATTTCTGCTTTAAACTTTAGTTACCATCCCAAAATGAATCCCTGAGATGAAAAAAGTTGATTTCGGAGCATGATTTTTGAACAGGAGCTTCAACGGTTTTGTGGCATATGAGAAATTCCCTAAGCCCCGGACCCATCGATTTTGGTCAAAAATGAAAATTTTAAAAGTGCCCCTATTTCTGCTTTAAACTTTAGTTACCATCCCAAAATGAATCCCTGAGATGAAAAAAGTTGATTTCGGAGCATGATTTTTGAACAGGAGCTTCAACGGTTTTGTGGCATATGAGAAATTCCCTATGCCCCAGGACCCATCGATTTTGGTCTAAAATGAATATTTTAAAAGTGCCCCTATTTCTGCTTTAAACTTTAGTTACCATCCCAAAATGAATCCCTGAGATGAAAAAAGTTGATTTCGGAGCATGATTTTTGAACAGGAGCTTCAACGGTTTTGGGGCATATGAGAAATTCCCTAAGCCCCGGACCCATCGATTTTGATCAAAAATGAAAATTTTAAAAGTGCCCCTATTACTGCTTTAAACTTTAGTTACCATCCCAAAATGAATCCCTGAGATGAAAAAAGTTGATTTCGGAGCACGATTTTTGAACAGGAGCTTCAACAGTTTTGGGGCATATGAGAAATTCCCTAAGCCACGGACCCATCGATTTTGGTCAAAAATGAAAATTTTAAAAGTGCCCCTATTTCTGCTTTAAACTTTAGTTACCATCCCAAAATGAATCCCTGAGATGAAAAAAGTTGATTTCGGAGCATGATTTTTGAACAGGAGCTTCAACGGTTTTGTGGCATATGAGAAATTCCCTAAGCCCAGGACCCATCGATTTTGGTCTAAAATGAAAATTTTAAAAGTGCCCCTATTTCTGCTTTAAACTTTAGTTACCATCCCAAAATGAATCCCTGAGATGAAAAAAGTTGATTTCGGAGCATGATTTTTGAACAGGAGCTTCAACGGTTTTGTGGCATATGAGAAATTCCCTAAGCCCAGGACCCATCGATTTTGGTCTAAAATGAAAATTTTAAAAGTGCCCCTATTTCTGCTTTAAACTTTAGTTACCATCCCAAAATGAATCCCTGAGATGAAAAAAGTTGATTTCGGAGCATGATTTTTGAACAGGAGCTTCAACGGTTTTGTGGCATATGAGAAATTCCCTAAGCCCCGGACCCATCGATTTTGGTCAAAAATGAAAATTTTAAAAGTGCCCCTATTTCTGCTTTAAACTTTAGTTACCATCCCAAAATGAATCCCTGAGATGAAAAAAGTTGATTTCGGAGCATGATTTTTGAACAGGAGCTTCAACGGTTTTGTGGCATATGAGAAATTACCTATGCCCCAGGACCCATCGATTTTGGTCTAAAATGAATATTTTAAAAGTGCCCCTATTTCTGCTTTAAACTTTAGTTACCATCCCAAAATGAATCCCTGAGATGAAAAAAGTTGATTTCGGAGCATGATTTTTGAACAGGAGCTTCAACGGTTTTGGGGCATATGAGAAAT
This sequence comes from Pseudophryne corroboree, assembly GCF_028390025.1. NCBI lineage: Eukaryota > Metazoa > Chordata > Amphibia > Anura > Myobatrachidae > Pseudophryne > Pseudophryne corroboree. Next base: position 76,614 of record NW_026967971.1, read on the forward strand.
TCCCTAAGCCCCGGACCCATCGATTTTGATCAAAAATGAAAATTTTAAAAGTGCCCCTATTTCTGCTTTAAACTTTAGTTACCATCCCAAAATGAATCCCTGAGATGAAAAAAGTTGATTTCGGAGCATGATTATTGAACAGGAGCTTCAACGGTTTTGTGGCATATGAGAAATTCCCTAAGCCCCGGACCCATCGATTTTGGTCAAAAATGAAAATTTTAAAAGTGCCCCTATTTCTGCTTTAAACTTTAGTTACCATCCCAAAATGAATCCCTGAGATGAAAAAAGTTGATTTCGGAGCATGATTTTTGAACAGGAGCTTCAACGGTTTTGGGGCATATGAGAAATTCCCTAAGCCCGGACCCATCGATTTTGGCCAAAAATGAAAATTTTAAAAGTGCCCCTATTTCTGCTTTAAACTTTAGTTACCATCCCAAAATGAATCCCTGAGATGAAAAAAGTTGATTTCGGAGCATGATTTTTGAACAGGAGCTTCAACGGTTTTGGGGCATATGAGAAATTCCCTAAGCCCCGGACCCATCAATTTTGGTCAAAAATGAAAATTTTAAAAGTGCCCCTATTTCTGCTTTAAACTTTAGTTACCATCCCAAAATGAATCCCTGAGATGAAAAAAGTTGATTTCGGAGCATGATTTTTGAACAGGAGCTTCAACGGTTTTGGGGCATATGAGAAATTCCCTAAGCCCGGACCCATCGATTTTGGCCAAAAATGAAAATTTTAAAAGTGCCCCTATTTCTGCTTTAAACTTTAGTTACCATCCCAAAATGAATCCCTGAGATGAAAAAAGTTGATTTCGGAGCATGATTTTTGAACAGGAGCTTCAACGGTTTTGTGGCATATGAGAAATTCCCTAAGCCCCGGACCCATCGATTTTGGTCAAAAATGAAAATTTTAAAAGTGCCCCTATTTCTGCTTTAAACTTTAGTTACCATCCCAAAATAAATCCCTGAGATGAAAAAAGTTGATTTCGGAGCATGATTTTTGAACAGGAGCTTCAACGGTTTTGTGGCATATGAGAAATTCCCTAAGCCCCGTACCCATCGATTTTGGTCAAAAATGAAAATTTTAAAAGTGCCCCTATTTCTGCTTTAAACTTTAGTTACCATCCCAAAATGAATCCCTGAGATGAAAAAAGTTGATTTCGGAGCATGATTTTTGAACAGGAGCTTCAACAGTTTTGGGGCATATGAGAAATTCCCTAAGCCCCGTACCCATCGATTTTGGTCAAAAATGAAAATGTTAAAAGTGCCCCTATTTCTGCTTTAAACTTTAGTTACCATCCCAAAATGAATCCCTGAGATGAAAAAAGTTGATTTCGGAGCATGATTTTTGAACAGGAGCTTCAACGGTTTTGTGGCATATGAGAAATTCCCTAAGCCCCGGACCCATCGATTTTGGTCAAAAATGAAAATTTTAAAAGTGCCCCTATTTCTGCTTTAAACTTTAGTTACCATCCCAAAATGAATCCCTGAGATGAAAAAAGTTGATTTCGGAGCATGATTTTTGAACAGGAGCTTCAACGGTTTTGTGGCATATGAGAAATTCCCTATGCCCCAGGACCCATCGATTTTGGTCTAAAATGAATATTTTAAAAGTGCCCCTATTTCTGCTTTAAACTTTAGTTACCATCCCAAAATGAATCCCTGAGATGAAAAAAGTTGATTTAGTAGCATGATTTTTGAACAGGAGCTTCAACGGTTTTGGGGCATATGAGAAATTCCCTAAGCCCCGGACCCATCGATTTTGATCAAAAATGAAAATTTTAAAAGTGCCCCTATTACTGCTTTAAACTTTAGTTACCATCCCAAAATGAATCCCTGAGATGAAAAAAGTTGATTTCGGAGCACGATTTTTGAACAGGAGCTTCAACAGTTTTGGGGCATATGAGAAATTCCCTAAGCCCCGTACCCATCGATTTTGGTCAAAAATGAAAATGTTAAAAGTGCCCCTATTTCTGCTTTAAACTTTAGTTACCATCCCAAAATGAATCCCTGAGATGAAAAAAGTTGATTTCGGAGCATGATTTTTGAACAGGAGCTTCAACGGTTTTGTGGCATATGAGAAATTCCCTAAGCCCCGGACCCATCGATTTTGGTCAAAAATGAAAATTTTAAAAGTGCCCCTATTTCTGCTTTAAACTTTAGTTACCATCCCAAAATGAATCCCTGAGATGAAAAAAGTTGATTTCGGAGCATGATTTTTGAACAGGAGCTTCAACAGTTTTGGGGCATATGAGAAATTCCCTAAGCCCCGTACCCATCGATTTTGGTCAAAAATGAAAATGTTAAAAGTGCCCCTATTTCTGCTTTAAACTTTAGTTACCATCCCAAAATGAATCCCTGAGATGAAAAAAGTTGATTTCGGAGCATGATTTTTGAACAGGAGCTTCAACGGTTTTGTGGCATATGAGAAATTCCCTAAGCCCCGGACCCATCGATTTTGGTCAAAAATGAAAATTTTAAAAGTGCCCCTATTTCTGCTTTAAACTTTAGTTACCATCCCAAAATGAATCCCTGAGATGAAAAAAGTTGATTTCGGAGCATGATTTTTGAACAGGAGCTTCAACGGTTTTGTGGCATATGAGAAATTCCCTATGCCCCAGGACCCATCGATTTTGGTCTAAAATGAATATTTTAAAAGTGCCCCTATTTCTGCTTTAAACTTTAGTTACCATCCCAAAATGAATCCCTGAGATGAAAAAAGTTGATTTCGGAGCATGATTTTTGAACAGGAGCTTCAACGGTTTTGGGGCATATGAGAAATTCCCTAAGCCCCGGACCCATCGATTTTGATCAAAAATGAAAATTTTAAAAGTGCCCCTATTACTGCTTTAAACTTTAGTTACCATCCCAAAATGAAACCCTGAGATGAAAAAAGTTGATTTCGGAGCACGATTTTTGAACAGGAGCTTCAACAGTTTTGGGGCATATGAGAAATTCCCTAAGCCCCGTACCCATCGATTTTGGTCAAAAATGAAAATGTTAAAAGTGCCCCTATTTCTGCTTTAAACTTTAGTTACCATCCCAAAATGAATCCCTGAGATGAAAAAAGTTGATTTCGGAGCATGATTTTTGAACAGGAGCTTCAACGGTTTTGTGGCATATGAGAAATTCCCTAAGCCCCGGACCCATCGATTTTGGTCAAAAATGAAAATTTTAAAAGTGCCCCTATTTCTGCTTTAAACTTTAGTTACCATCCCAAAATGAATCCCTGAGATGAAAAAAGTTGATTTCGGAGCATGATTTTTGAACAGGAGCTTCAACGGTTTTGTGGCATATGAGAAATTCCCTATGCCCCAGGACCCATCGATTTTGGTCTAAAATGAATATTTTAAAAGTGCCCCTATTTCTGCTTTAAACTTTAGTTACCATCCCAAAATGAATCCCTGAGATGAAAAAAGTTGATTTCGGAGCATGATTTTTGAACAGGAGCTTCAACGGTTTTGGGGCATATGAGAAATTCCCTAAGCCCCGGACCCATCGATTTTGATCAAAAATGAAAATTTTAAAAGTGCCCCTATTACTGCTTTAAACTTTAGTTACCATCCCAAAATGAATCCCTGAGATGAAAAAAGTTGATTTCGGAGCACGATTTTTGAACAGGAGCTTCAACAGTTTTGGGGCATATGAGAAATTCCCTAAGCCACGGACCCATCGATTTTGGTCAAAAATGAAAATTTTAAAAGTGCCCCTATTTCTGCTTTAAACTTTAGTTACCATCCCAAAATGAATCCCTGAGATGAAAAAAGTTGATTTCGGAGCATGATTTTTGAACAGGAGCTTCAACGGTTTTGTGGCATATGAGAAATTCCCTAAGCCCAGGACCCATCGATTTTGGTCTAAAATGAAAATTTTAAAAGTGCCCCTATTTCTGCTTTAAACTTTAGTTACCATCCCAAAATGAATCCCTGAGATGAAAAAAGTTGATTTCGGAGCACGATTTTTGAACAGGAGCTTCAACAGTTTTGGGGCATATGAGAAATTCCCTAAGCCACGGACCCATCGATTTTGGTCAAAAATGAAAATTTTAAAAGTGCCCCTATTTCTGCTTTAAACTTTAGTTACCATCCCAAAATGAATCCCTGAGATGAAAAAAGTTGATTTCGGAGCATGATTTTTGAACAGGAGCTTCAACGGTTTTGTGGCATATGAGAAATTCCCTAAGCCCCGGACCCATCGATTTTGGTCAAAAATGAAAATTTTAAAAGTGCCCCTATTTCTGCTTTAAACTTTAGTTACCATCCCAAAATGAATCCCTGAGATGAAAAAAGTTGATTTCGGAGCATGATTTTTGAACAGGAGCTTCAACGGTTTTGTGGCATATGAGAAATTACCTATGCCCCAGGACCCATCGATTTTGGTCTAAAATGAATATTTTAAAAGTGCCCCTATTTCTGCTTTAAACTTTAGTTACCATCCCAAAATGAATCCCTGAGATGAAAAAAGTTGATTTCGGAGCATGATTTTTGAACAGGAGCTTCAACGGTTTTGGGGCATATGAGAAATTCCCTAAGCCCCGGACCCATCGATTTTGATCAAAAATGAAAATTTTAAAAGTGCCCCTATTTCTGCTTTAAACTTTAGTTACCATCCCAAAATGAATCCCTGAGATGAAAAAAGTTGATTTCGGAGCATGATTATTGAACAGGAGCTTCAACGGTTTTGTGGCATATGAGAAATTCCCTAAGCCCCGGACCCATCGATTTTGGTCAAAAATGAAAATTTTAAAAGTGCCCCTATTTCTGCTTTAAACTTTAGTTACCATCCCAAAATGAATCCCTGAGATGAAAAAAGTTGATTTCGGAGCATGATTTTTGAACAGGAGCTTCAACGGTTTTGGGGCATATGAGAAATTCCCTAAGCCCGGACCCATCGATTTTGGCCAAAAATGAAAATTTTAAAAGTGCCCCTATTTCTGCTTTAAACTTTAGTTACCATCCCAAAATGAATCCCTGAGATGAAAAAAGTTGATTTCGGAGCATGATTTTTGAACAGGAGCTTCAACGGTTTTGGGGCATATGAGAAATTCCCTAAGCCCCGGACCCATCGATTTTGGTCAAAAATGAAAATTTTAAAAGTGCCCCTATTTCTGCTTTAAACTTTAGTTACCATCCCAAAATGAATCCCTGAGATGAAAAAAGTTGATTTCGGAGCATGATTTTTGAACAGGAGCTTCAACGGTTTTGGGGCATATGAGAAATTCCCTAAGCCCGGACCCATCGATTTTGGCCAAAAATGAAAATTTTAAAAGTGCCCCTATTTCTGCTTTAAACTTTAGTTACCATCCCAAAATGAATCCCTGAGATGAAAAAAGTTGATTTCGGAGCATGATTTTTGAACAGGAGCTTCAACGGTTTTGGGGCATATGAGAAATTCCCTAAGCCCGGACCCATCGATTTTGGCCAAAAATGAAAATTTTAAAAGTGCCCCTATTTCTGCTTTAAACTTTAGTTACCATCCCAAAATGAATCCCTGAGATGAAAAAAGTTGATTTCGGAGCATGATTTTTGAACAGGAGCTTCAACGGTTTTGGGGCATATGAGAAATTCCCTAAGCCCCGGACCCATCAATTTTGGTCAAAAATGAAAATTTTAAAAGTGCCCCTATTTCTGCTTTAAACTTTAGTTACCATCCCAAAATGAATCCCTGAGATGAAAAAAGTTGATTTCGGAGCATGATTTTTGAACAGGAGCTTCAACGGTTTTGGGGCATATGAGAAATTCCCTAAGCCCGGACCCATCGATTTTGGCCAAAAATGAAAATTTTAAAAGTGCCCCTATTTCTGCTTTAAACTTTAGTTACCATCCCAAAATGAATCCCTGAGATGAAAAAAGTTGATTTCGGAGCATGATTTTTGAACAGGAGCTTCAACGGTTTTGTGGCATATGAGAAATTCCCTAAGCCCCGGACCCATCGATTTTGGTCAAAAATGAAAATTTTAAAAGTGCCCCTATTTCTGCTTTAAACTTTAGTTACCATCCCAAAATAAATCCCTGAGATGAAAAAAGTTGATTTCGGAGCATGATTTTTGAACAGGAGCTTCAACGGTTTTGTGGCATATGAGAAATTCCCTAAGCCCCGTACCCATCGATTTTGGTCAAAAATGAAAATTTTAAAAGTGCCCCTATTTCTGCTTTAAACTTTAGTTACCATCCCAAAATGAATCCCTGAGATGAAAAAAGTTGATTTCGGAGCATGATTTTTGAACAGGAGCTTCAACAGTTTTGGGGCATATGAGAAATTCCCTAAGCCCCGTACCCATCGATTTTGGTCAAAAATGAAAATGTTAAAAGTGCCCCTATTTCTGCTTTAAACTTTAGTTACCATCCCAAAATGAATCCCTGAGATGAAAAAAGTTGATTTCGGAGCATGATTTTTGAACAGGAGCTTCAACGGTTTTGTGGCATATGAGAAATTCCCTAAGCCCCGGACCCATCGATTTTGGTCAAAAATGAAAATTTTAAAAGTGCCCCTATTTCTGCTTTAAACTTTAGTTACCATCCCAAAATGAATCCCTGAGATGAAAAAAGTTGATTTCGGAGCATGATTTTTGAACAGGAGCTTCAACGGTTTTGTGGCATATGAGAAATTCCCTATGCCCCAGGACCCATCGATTTTGGTCTAAAATGAATATTTTAAAAGTGCCCCTATTTCTGCTTTAAACTTTAGTTACCATCCCAAAATGAATCCCTGAGATGAAAAAAGTTGATTTCGGAGCATGATTTTTGAACAGGAGCTTCAACGGTTTTGGGGCATATGAGAAATTCCCTAAGCCCCGGACCCATCGATTTTGATCAAAAATGAAAATTTTAAAAGTGCCCCTATTACTGCTTTAAACTTTAGTTACCATCCCAAAATGAATCCCTGAGATGAAAAAAGTTGATTTCGGAGCACGATTTTTGAACAGGAGCTTCAACAGTTTTGGGGCATATGAGAAATTCCCTAAGCCACGGACCCATCGATTTTGGTCAAAAATGAAAATTTTAAAAGTGCCCCTATTTCTGCTTTAAACTTTAGTTACCATCCCAAAATGAATCCCTGAGATGAAAAAAGTTGATTTCGGAGCATGATTTTTGAACAGGAGCTTCAACGGTTTTGTGGCATATGAGAAATTCCCTAAGCCCAGGACCCATCGATTTTGGTCTAAAATGAAAATTTTAAAAGTGCCCCTATTTCTGCTTTAAACTTTAGTTACCATCCCAAAATGAATCCCTGAGATGAAAAAAGTTGATTTCGGAGCATGATTTTTGAACAGGAGCTTCAACGGTTTTGTGGCATATGAGAAATTCCCTAAGCCCCGGACCCATCGATTTTGGTCAAAAATGAAAATTTTAAAAGTGCCCCTATTTCTGCTTTAAACTTTAGTTACCATCCCAAAATGAATCCCTGAGATGAAAAAAGTTGATTTCGGAGCATGATTTTTGAACAGGAGCTTCAACGGTTTTGTGGCATATGAGAAATTACCTATGCCCCAGGACCCATCGATTTTGGTCTAAAATGAATATTTTAAAAGTGCCCCTATTTCTGCTTTAAACTTTAGTTACCATCCCAAAATGAATCCCTGAGATGAAAAAAGTTGATTTCGGAGCATGATTTTTGAACAGGAGCTTCAACGGTTTTGGGGCATATGAGAAATTCCCTAAGCCCCGGACCCATCGATTTTGATCAAAAATGAAAATTTTAAAAGTGCCCCTATTTCTGCTTTAAACTTTAGTTACCATCCCAAAATGAATCCCTGAGATGAAAAAAGTTGATTTCGGAGCATGATTATTGAACAGGAGCTTCAACGGTTTTGTGGCATATGAGAAATTCCCTAAGCCCCGGACCCATCGATTTTGGTCAAAAATGAAAATTTTAAAAGTGCCCCTATTTCTGCTTTAAACTTTAGTTACCATCCCAAAATGAATCCCTGAGATGAAAAAAGTTGATTTCGGAGCATGATTTTTGAACAGGAGCTTCAACGGTTTTGGGGCATATGAGAAATTCCCTAAGCCCGGACCCATCGATTTTGGCCAAAAATGAAAATTTTAAAAGTGCCCCTATTTCTGCTTTAAACTTTAGTTACCATCCCAAAATGAATCCCTGAGATGAAAAAAGTTGATTTCGGAGCATGATTTTTGAACAGGAGCTTCAACGGTTTTGGGGCATATGAGAAATTCCCTAAGCCCCGGACCCATCGATTTTGATCAAAAATGAAAATTTTAAAAGTGCCCCTATTTCTGCTTTAAACTTTAGTTACCATCCCAAAATGAATCCCTGAGATGAAAAAAGTTGATTTCGGAGCATGATTATTGAACAGGAGCTTCAACGGTTTTGTGGCATATGAGAAATTCCCTAAGCCCCGGACCCATCGATTTTGGTCAAAAATGAAAATTTTAAAAGTGCCCCTATTTCTGCTTTAAACTTTAGTTACCATCCCAAAATGAATCCCTGAGATGAAAAAAGTTGATTTCGGAGCATGATTTTTGAACAGGAGCTTCAACGGTTTTGGGGCATATGAGAAATTCCCTAAGCCCGGACCCATCGATTTTGGCCAAAAATGAAAATTTTAAAAGTGCCCCTATTTCTGCTTTAAACTTTAGTTACCATCCCAAAATGAATCCCTGAGATGAAAAAAGTTGATTTCGGAGCATGATTTTTGAACAGGAGCTTCAACGGTTTTGGGGCATATGAGAAATTCCCTAAGCCCGGACCCATCGATTTTGGCCAAAAATGAAAATTTTAAAAGTGCCCCTATTTCTGCTTTAAACTTTAGTTACCATCCCAAAATGAATCCCTGAGATGAAAAAAGTTGATTTCGGAGCATGATTTTTGAACAGGAGCTTCAACGGTTTTGGGGCATATGAGAAATTCCCTAAGCCCCGTACCCATCGATTTTGGTCAAAAATGAAAATTTTAAAAGTGCCCCTATTTCTGCTTTAAACTTTAGTTACCATCCCAAAATGAATCCCTGAGATGAAAAAAGTTGATTTCGGAGCATGATTTTTGAACAGGAGCTTCAACAGTTTTGGGGCATATGAGAAATTCCCTAAGCCCCGTACCCATCGATTTTGGTCAAAAATGAAAATGTTAAAAGTGCCCCTATTTCTGCTTTAAACTTTAGTTACCATCCCAAAATGAATCCCTGAGATGAAAAAAGTTGATTTCGGAGCATGATTTTTGAACAGGAGCTTCAACGGTTTTGTGGCATATGAGAAATTCCCTAAGCCCCGGACCCATCGATTTTGGTCAAAAATGAAAATTTTAAAAGTGCCCCTATTTCTGCTTTAAACTTTAGTTATCATCCCAAAATGAATCCCTGAGATGAAAAAAGTTGATTTCGGAGCATGATTTTTGAACAGGAGCTTCAACGGTTTTGGGGCATATGAGAAATTCCCTATGCCCCAGGACCCATCGATTTTGGTCTAAAATTAATATTTTAAAAGTGCCCCTATTTCTGCTTTAAACTTTAGTTACCATCCCAAAATGAATCCCTGAGATGAAAAAAGTTGATTTCGGAGCATGATTTTTGAACAGGAGCTTCAACGGTTTTGGGGCATATGAGAAATTCCCTAAGCCCCGGACCCATCGATTTTGATCAAAAATGAAAATTTTAAAAGTGCCCCTATTACTGCTTTAAACTTTAGTTACCATCCCAAAATGAATCCCTGAGATGAAAAAAGTTGATTTCGGAGCACGATTTTTGAACAGGAGCTTCAACAGTTTTGGGGCATATGAGAAATTCCCTAAGCCACGGACCCATCGATTTTGGTCAAAAATGAAAATTTTAAAAGTGCCCCTATTTCTGCTTTAAACTTTAGTTACCATCCCAAAATGAATCCCTGAGATGAAAAAAGTTGATTTCGGAGCATGATTTTTGAACAGGAGCTTCAACGGTTTTGTGGCATATGAGAAATTCCCTAAGCCCAGGACCCATCGATTTTGGTCTAAAATGAAAATTTTAAAAGTGCCCCTATTTCTGCTTTAAACTTTAGTTACCATCCCAAAATGAATCCCTGAGATGAAAAAAGTTGATTTCGGAGCATGATTTTTGAACAGGAGCTTCAACGGTTTTGGGGCATATGAGAAATTCCCTATGCCCCAGGACCCATCGATTTTGGTCTAAAATGAATATTTTAAAAGTGCCCCTATTTCTGCTTTAAACTTTAGTTACCATCCCAAAATGAATCCCTGAGATGAAAAAAGTTGATTTCGGAGCATGATTTTTGAACAGGAGCTTCAACAGTTTTGGGGCATATGAGAAATTCCCTAAGCCCAGGACCCATCGATTTTGGTCAAAAATGAAAATGTTAAAAGTGCCCCTATTTCTGCTTTAAACTTTAGTTACCATCCCAAAATGAATCCCTGAGATGAAAAAAGTTGATTTCGGAGCATGATTTTTGAACAGGAGCTTCAACGGTTTTGTGGCATATGAGAAATTCCCTAAGCCCCGGACCCATCGATTTTGGTCAAAAATGAAAATTTTAAAAGTGCCCCTATTTCTGCTTTAAACTTTAGTTACCATCCCAAAATGAATCCCTGAGATGAAAAAAGTTGATTTCGGAGCATGATTTTTGAACAGGAGCTTCAACGGTTTTGTGGCATATGAGAAATTCCCTATGCCCCAGGACCCATCGATTTTGGTCTAAAATGAATATTTTAAAAGTGCCCCTATTTCTGCTTTAAACTTTAGTTACCATCCCAAAATGAATCCCTGAGATGAAAAAAGTTGATTTCGGAGCATGATTTTTGAACAGGAGCTTCAACGGTTTTGGGGCATATGAGAAATTCCCTATGCCCCAGGACCCATCGATTTTGGTCTAAAATGAATATTTTAAAAGTGCCCCTATTTCTGCTTTAAACTTTAGTTACCATCCCAAAATGAATCCCTGAGATGAAAAAAGTTGATTTCGGAGCATGATTTTTGAACAGGAGCTTCAACGGTTTTGTGGCATATGAGAAATTCCCTAAGCACTGGACCCATCGATTTTGATCAAAAATGAAAATGTTAAAAGTGCCCCTATTTCTGCTTTAAACTTTAGTTACCATCCCAAAATGAATCCCTGAGATGAAAAAAGTTGATTTCGGAGCATGATTTTTGAACAGGAGCTTCAACGGTTTTGTGGCATATGAGAAATTCCCTAAGCCCCGGACCCATCGATTTTGGTCAAAAATGAAAATTTTAAAAGTGCCCCTATTTCTGCTTTAAACTTTAGTTACCATCCCAAAATGAATCCCTGAGATGAAAAAAGTTGATTTCGGAGCATGATTTTTGAACAGGAGCTTCAACGGTTTTGGGGCATATGAGAAATTCCCTAAGCCCCGGACAAATCGATTTTGATCAAAAATGAAAATTTTAAAAGTGCCCCTATTTCTGCTTTAAACTTTAGTTACCATCCCAAAATGAATCCCTGAGATGAAAAAAGTTGATTTCGGAGCATGATTTTTGAACAGGAGCTTCAACGGTTTTGTGGCATATGAGAAATTCCCTAAGCCCAGGACCCATCGATTTTGGTCTAAAATGAAAATTTTAAAAGTGCCCCTATTTCTGCTTTAAACTTTAGTTACCATCCCAAAATGAATCCCTGAGATGAAAAAAGTTGATTTCGGAGCATGATTTTTGAACAGGAGCTTCAACGGTTTTGTGGCATATGAGAAATTCCCTAAGCCCCGGACCCATCGATTTTGGTCAAAAATGAAAATTTTAAAAGTACCCCTATTTCTGCTTTAAACTTTAGTTACCATCCCAAAATAAATCCCTGAGATGAAAAAAGTTGATTTCGGAGCATGATTTTTGAACAGGAGCTTCAACGGTTTTGTGGCATATGAGAAATTCCCTAAGCCCCGTACCCATCGATTTTGGTCAAAAATGAAAATTTTAAAAGTGCCCCTATTTCTGCTTTAAACTTTAGTTACCATCCCAAAATGAATCCCTGAGATGAAAAAAGTTGATTTCGGAGCATGATTTTTGAACAGGAGCTTCAACAGTTTTGGGGCATATGAGAAATTCCCTAAGCCCAGGACCCATCGATTTTGGTCAAAAATGAAAATGTTAAAAGTGCCCCTATTTCTGCTTTAAACTTTAGTTACCATCCCAAAATGAATCCCTGAGATGAAAAAAGTTGATTTCGGAGCATGATTTTTGAACAGGAGCTTCAACGGTTTTGTGGCATATGAGAAATTCCCTAAGCCCCGGACCCATCGATTTTGGTCAAAAATGAAAATTTTAAAAGTGCCCCTATTTCTGCTTTAAACTTTAGTTACCATCCCAAAATGAATCCCTGAGATGAAAAAAGTTGATTTCGGAGCATGATTTTTGAACAGGAGCTTCAACGGTTTTGTGGCATATGAGAAATTCCCTATGCCCCAGGACCCATCGATTTTGGTCTAAAATGAATATTTTAAAAGTGCCCCTATTTCTGCTTTAAACTTTAGTTACCATCCCAAAATGAATCCCTGAGATGAAAAAAGTTGATTTCGGAGCATGATTTTTGAACAGGAGCTTCAACGGTTTTGGGGCATATGAGAAATTCCCTAAGCCCCGGACCCATCGATTTTGATCAAAAATGAAAATTTTAAAAGTGCCCCTATTACTGCTTTAAACTTTAGTTACCATCCCAAAATGAATCCCTGAGATGAAAAAAGTTGATTTCGGAGCACGATTTTTGAACAGGAGCTTCAACAGTTTTGGGGCATATGAGAAATTCCCTAAGCCACGGACCCATCGATTTTGGTCAAAAATGAAAATTTTAAAAGTGCCCCTATTTCTGCTTTAAACTTTAGTTACCATCCCAAAATGAATCCCTGAGATGAAAAAAGTTGATTTCGGAGCATGATTTTTGAACAGGAGCTTCAACGGTTTTGTGGCATATGAGAAATTCCCTAAGCCCAGGACCCATCGATTTTGGTCTAAAATGAAAATTTTAAAAGTGCCCCTATTTCTGCTTTAAACTTTAGTTACCATCCCAAAATGAATCCCTGAGATGAAAAAAGTTGATTTCGGAGCATGATTTTTGAACAGGAGCTTCAACGGTTTTGGGGCATATGAGAAATTCCCTAAGCCCCGGACCCATCGATTTTGGTCAAAAATGAAAATTTTAAAAGTACCCCTATTTCTGCTTTAAACTTTAGTTACCATCCCAAAATGAATCCCTGAGATGAAAAAAGTTGATTTCGGAGCATGATTTTTGAACAGGAGCTTCAACGGTTTTGGGGCATATGAGAAATTCCCTAAGCCCCGGACCCATCGATTTTGGTCAAAAATGAAAATTTTAAAAGTGCCCCTATTTCTGCTTTAAACTTTAGTTACCATCCAAAAATGAATCCCTGAGATGAAAAAAGTTGATTTCGGAGCATGATTTTTGAACAGGAGCTTCAACGGTTTTGTGGCATATGAGAAATTCCCTAAGCCCCGGACCCATCGATTTTGGTCAAAAATGAAAATTTTAAAAGTACCCCTATTTCTGCTTTAAACTTTAGTTACCATCCCAAAATGAATCCCTGAGATGAAAAAAGTTGATTTCGGAGCATGATTTTTGAACAGGAGCTTCAACGGTTTTGGGGCATATGAGAAATTCCCTAAGCCCCGGACCCATCGATTTTGGCCAAAAATGAAAATTTTAAAAGTGCCCCTATTTCTGCTTTAAACTTTAGTTACCATCCCAAAATGAATCCCTGAGATGAAAAAAGTTGATTTCGGAGCATGATTTTTGAACAGGAGCTTCAACGGTTTTGTGGCATATGAGAAATTCCCTAAGCCCCGGACCCATCGATTTTGATCAAAAATGAAAATTTTTAAAAGTGCCCCTATTTCTGCTTTAAACTTTAGTTACCATCCCAAAATGAATCCCTGAGATGAAAAAAGTTGATTTCGGAGCATGATTTTTTAACAGGAGCTTCAACGGTTTTGGGGCATATGAGAAATTCCCTAAGCCCCGGACCCATCGATTTTGGTCAAAAATGAAATTTTAAAAGTGCCCCTAATTCTGCCTTAAACTTTAGTTACCATCCCAAAATGAATCCCTGAGATGAAAAAAGTTGATTTCGGAGCATGATTTTTGAACAGGAGCTTCAACGGTTTTGGGGCATATGAGAAATTCCCTAAGCCCCGGACCCATCGACTTTGATCAAAAATGAAAATTTTAAAAGTGCCCCTATTTCTGCTTTAAACTTTAGTTACCATCCCAAAATGAATCCGAGATGAAAAAAGTTGATTTCGGAGCATGATTTTTGAACAGGAGCTTCAACAGTTTTGGGGCATATGAGAAATTCCCTAAGTCACGGACCCATCGATTTTGGTCAAAAATGAAAATTTTTAAAAGTGCCCCTATTTCTGCTTTAAACTTTAGTTACCATCCCAAAATGAATCCCTGAGATGAAAAAAGTTGATTTCGGAGCATGATTTTTGAACAGGAGCTTCAACGGTTTTGTGGCATATGAGAAATTCCCTAAGCCCAGGACCCATCGATTTTGGTCAAAAATGAAAATTTTAAAAGTGCCCCTATTTCTGCTTTAAACTTTAGTTACCATCCCAAAATGAATCCCTGAGATGAAAAAAGTTGATTTCGGAGCATGATTTTTGAACAGGAGCTTCAACGGTTTTGGGGCATATGAGAAATTCCCTAAGCCCCGGACCCATCGATTTTGGTCAAAAATGAAAATTTTAAAAGTGCCCCTATTTCTGCTTTAAACTTTAGTTACCATCCCAAAATGAATCCCTGAGATGAAAAAAGTTGATTTCGGAGCATGATTTTTGAACAGGAGCTTCAACGGTTTTGGGGCATATGAGAAATTCCCTAAGCCCTGGACCCATCGATTTTGGTCAAAAATGAAAATTTTAAAAGTGCTCCTATTTCTGCTTTAAACTTTAGTTACCATCCCAAAATGAATCCCTGAGATGAAAAAAGTTGATTTCGGAGCATGATTTTTGAACAGGAGCTTCAACGGTTTTGGGGCATATGAGAAATTCCCTAAGCCCCGGACCCATCGATTTTGGTCAAAAATGAAAATTTTAAAAGTACCCCTATTTCTGCTTTAAACTTTAGTTACCATCCCAAAATGAATCCCTGAGATGAAAAAAGTTGATTTCGGAGCATGATTTTTGAACAGGAGCTTCAACGGTTTTGGGGCATATGAGAAATTCCCTAAGCCCCGGACCCATCGATTTTGGTCAAAAATGAAAATTTTAAAAGTGCCCCTATTTCTGCTTTAAACTTTAGTTACCATCCAAAAATGAATCCCTGAGATGAAAAAAGTTGATTTCGGAGCATGATTTTTGAACAGGAGCTTCAACGGTTTTGTGGCATATGAGAAATTCCCTAAGCCCCGGACCCATCGATTTTGGTCAAAAATGAAAATTTTAAAAGTACCCCTATTTCTGCTTTAAACTTTAGTTACCATCCCAAAATGAATCCCTGAGATGAAAAAAGTTGATTTCGGAGCATGATTTTTGAACAGGAGCTTCAACGGTTTTGGGGCATATGAGAAATTCCCTAAGCCCCGGACCCATCGATTTTGGCCAAAAATGAAAATTTTAAAAGTGCCCCTATTTCTGCTTTAAACTTTAGTTACCATCCCAAAATGAATCCCTGAGATGAAAAAAGTTGATTTCGGAGCATGATTTTTGAACAGGAGCTTCAACGGTTTTGTGGCATATGAGAAATTCCCTAAGCCCCGGACCCATCGATTTTGATCAAAAATGAAAATTTTTAAAAGTGCCCCTATTTCTGCTTTAAACTTTAGTTACCATCCCAAAATGAATCCCTGAGATGAAAAAAGTTGATTTCGGAGCATGATTTTTTAACAGGAGCTTCAACGGTTTTGGGGCATATGAGAAATTCCCTAAGCCCCGGACCCATCGATTTTGGTCAAAAATGAAATTTTAAAAGTGCCCCTAATTCTGCCTTAAACTTTAGTTACCATCCCAAAATGAATCCCTGAGATGAAAAAAGTTGATTTCGGAGCATGATTTTTGAACAGGAGCTTCAACGGTTTTGGGGCATATGAGAAATTCCCTAAGCCCCGGACCCATCGACTTTGATCAAAAATGAAAATTTTAAAAGTGCCCCTATTTCTGCTTTAAACTTTAGTTACCATCCCAAAATGAATCCGAGATGAAAAAAGTTGATTTCGGAGCATGATTTTTGAACAGGAGCTTCAACAGTTTTGGGGCATATGAGAAATTCCCTAAGTCACGGACCCATCGATTTTGGTCAAAAATGAAAATTTTTAAAAGTGCCCCTATTTCTGCTTTAAACTTTAGTTACCATCCCAAAATGAATCCCTGAGATGAAAAAAGTTGATTTCGGAGCATGATTTTTGAACAGGAGCTTCAACGGTTTTGTGGCATATGAGAAATTCCCTAAGCCCAGGACCCATCGATTTTGGTCAAAAATGAAAATTTTAAAAGTGCCCCTATTTCTGCTTTAAACTTTAGTTACCATCCCAAAATGAATCCCTGAGATGAAAAAAGTTGATTTCGGAGCATGATTTTTGAACAGGAGCTTCAACGGTTTTGGGGCATATGAGAAATTCCCTAAGCCCCGGACCCATCGATTTTGGTCAAAAATGAAAATTTTAAAAGTGCCCCTATTTCTGCTTTAAACTTTAGTTACCATCCCAAAATGAATCCCTGAGATGAAAAAAGTTGATTTCGGAGCATGATTTTTGAACAGGAGCTTCAACGGTTTTGGGGCATATGAGAAATTCCCTAAGCCCTGGACCCATCGATTTTGGTCAAAAATGAAAATTTTAAAAGTGCTCCTATTTCTGCTTTAAACTTTAGTTACCATCCCAAAATGAATCCCTGAGATGAAAAAAGTTGATTTCGGAGCATGATTTTTGAACAGGAGCTTCAACGGTTTTGGGGCATATGAGAAATTCCCTAAGCCCTGGACCCATCGATTTTGGTCAAAAATGAAAATTTTAAAAGTGCTCCTATTTCTGCTTTAAACTTTAGTTACCATCCCAAAATGAATCCTGAGATGAAAAAAGTTGATTTCGGAGCATGATTTTTGAACAGGAGCTTCAACGGTTTTGGGGCATATGAGAAATTCCCTAAGCCCCGGACCCATCGATTTTGGTCAAAAATGAAAATTTTAAAAGTGCCCCTATTTCTGCTTTAAACTTTAGTTACCATGCCAAAATGAATCCCTGAGATGAAAAACGTTGATTTCGGAGCATGATTTTTGAACAGGAGCTTCAACAGTTTTGGGGCATATGAGAAATTCCCTAAGCCCCGGACCCATCGATTTTGGTCAAAAATGAAAATTTTAAAAGTGCCCCTATTTCTGCTTTAAACTTTAGTTACCATCCCAAAATAAATCCCTGAGATGAAAAAAGTTGATTTCGGAGCATGATTTTTGAACAGGAGCTTCAACGGTTTTGGGGCATATGAGAAATTCCATAAGCCCCGGACCCATCGATTTTGGTCAAAAATGAAAATTTTAAAAGTGCCCCTATTTCTGCTTTAAACTTTAGTTACTGTACCATCCCAAAATGAATCCCTGAGATGAAAAAAGTTGATTTCGGAGCATGATTTTTGAACAGGAGCTTCAACGGTTTTGTTGCATATGAGAAATTTCCTAAGCCCCGGACCCATCGATTTTGGTCAAAAATGAAAATTTTAAAAGTACCCCTATTTCTGCTTTAAACTTTAGTTACCATCCCAAAATAAATCCCTGAGATGAAAAAAGTTGATTTCGGAGCATGATTTTTGAACAGGAGCTTCAACGGTTTTGTGGCATATGAGAAATTCCCTAAGCCCCGGACCCATCGATTTTGGTCAAAAATGAAAATTTTAAAAGTGCCCCTATTTCTGCTTTAAACTTTAGTTACCATCCCAAAATGAATCCCTGAGATGAAAAAAGTTGATTTCGAAGCATGATTTTTGAACAGGAGCTTCAACGGTTTTGTGGCATATGAGAAATTCCCTAAGCCCCGGACCCATCGATTTTGGTCAAAAATGAAAATTTTAAAAGTGCCCCTATTTCTGCTTTAAACTTTAGTTACCATCCCAAAATGAATCCCTGAGATGAAAAAAGTTGATTTCGGAGCATGATTTTTGAACAGGAGCTTCAACGGTTTTGGGGCATATGAGAAATTCCCTAAGCCCCGGACCCATCAATTTTGGTCAAAAATGAAAATGTTAAAAGTGCCCCTATTTCTGCTTTAAACTTTAGTTACCATCCCAAAATGAATCCCTGAGATGAAAAAAGTTGATTTCGGAGCATGATTTTTGAACAGGAGCTTCAACGGTTTTGGGGCATATGAGAAATTCCCTAAGCCCCGGACCCATCAATTTTGGTCAAAAATGAAAATGTTAAAAGTGCCCCTATTTCTGCTTTAAACTTTAGTTACCATCCCAAAATGAATCCCTGAGATGAAAAAAGTTGATTTCGGAGCATGATTATTGAACAGGAGCTTAAACGGTTTTGTGGCATATGAGAAATTCCCTAAGCCCCGGACCCATCGATTTTGGTCAAAAATGAAAATTTTAAAAGTGCCCCTATTTCTGCTTTAAACTTTAGTTACCATCCCAAAATGAATCCCTGAGATGAAAAAAGTTGATTTCGGAGCATGATTTTTGAACAGGAGCTTCAACGGTTTTGGGGCATATGAGAAATTCCCTAAGCCCCGGACCCATCGATTTTGGTCAAAAATGAAAATTTTAAAAGTGCCCCTATTTCTGCTTTAAACTTTAGTTACCATCCCAAAATGAATCCCTTAGATGAAAAAAGTTGATTTCGGAGCATGATTTTTGAACAGGAGCTTCAACGGTTTTGGGGCATATGAGAAATTCCCTAAGCCCCGGACCCATCGATTTTGGCCAAAAATGAAAATTTTAAAAGTGCCCCTATTTCTGCTTTAAACTTTAGTTACCATCCCAAAATGAATCCCTGAGATGAAAAAAGTTGATTTCGGAGCATGATTTTTGAACAGGAGCTTCAACGGTTTTGTGGCATATGAGAAATTCCCTAAGCCCCGGACCCATCGATTTTGGTCAAAAATGAAAATTTTAAAAGTGCCCCTATTTCTGCTTTAAACTTTAGTTACCATCCCAAAATAAATCCCTGAGATGAAAAAAGTTGATTTCGGAGCATGATTTTTGAACAGGAGCTTCAACGGTTTTGTGGCATATGAGAAATTCCCTAAGCCCCGGACCCATCGATTTTGGTCAAAAATGAAAATTTTAAAAGTGCCCCTATTTCTGCTTTAAACTTTAGTTACCATCCCAAAATGAATCCCTGAGATGAAAAAAGTTGATTTCGGAGCATGATTTTTGAACAGGAGCTTCAACAGTTTTGGGGCATATGAGAAATTCCCTAAGCCCAGGACCCATCGATTTTTGTCAAAAATGAAAATGTTAAAAGTGCCCCTATTTCTGCTTTAAACTTTAGTTACCATCCCAAAATGAATGCCTGAGATGAAAAAAGTTGATTTCGGAGCATGATTTTTGAACAGGAGCTTCAACGGTTTTGTGGCATATGAGAAATTCCCTAAGCCCCAGACCCATCGATTTTGGTCAAAAATGAAAATTTTAAAAGTGCCCCTATTTCTGCTTTAAACTTTAGTTACCATCCCAAAATGAATCCCTGAGATGAAAAAAGTTGATTTCGGAGCATGATTTTTGAACAGGAGCTTCAACGGTTTTGTGGCATATGAGAAATTCCCTATGCCCCAGGACCCATCGATTTTGGTCTAAAATGAATATTTTAAAAGTGCCCCTATTTCTGCTTTAAACTTTAGTTACCATCCCAAAATGAATCCCTGAGATGAAAAAAGTTGATTTCGGAGCATGATTTTTGAACAGGAGCTTCAACGGTTTTGGGGCATATGAGAAATTCCCTAAGCCCCGGACCCATCAATTTTGATCAAAAATGAAAATTTTAAAAGTGCCCCTATTACTGCTTTAAACTTTAATTACCATCCCAAAATGAATCCCTGAGATGAAAAAAGTTGATTTCGGAGCATGATTTTTGAACAGGAGCTTCAACAGTTTTGGGGCATATGAGAAATTCCCTAAGCCACGGACCCATCGATTTTGGTCAAAAATGAAAATTTTAAAAGTGCCCCTATTTCTGCTTTAAACTTTAGTTACCATCCCAAAATGAATCCCTGAGATGAAAAAAGTTGATTTCGGAGCATGATTTTTGAACAGGAGCTTCAACGGTTTTGTGGCATATGAGAAATTCCCTAAGCCCAGGACCCATCGATTTTGGTCAAAAATGAAAATTTTAAAAGTGCCCCTATTTCTGCTTTAAACTTTAGTTACCATCCCAAAATGAATCCCTGAGATGAAAAAAGTTGATTTTGGAGCATGATTTTTGAACAGGAGCTTCAACGGTTTTGGGGCATATGAGAAATTCCCTAAGCCCTGGACCCATCGATTTTGGTCAAAAATGAAAATTTTAAAAGTGCTCCTATTTCTGCTTTAAACTTTAGTTACCATCCCAAAATGAATCCCTGAGATGAAAAAAGTTGATTTCGGAGCATGATTTTTGAACAGGAGCTTCAACGGTTTTGGGGCATATGAGAAATTCCCTAAGCCCTGGACCCATCGATTTTGGTCAAAAATGAAAATTTTAAAAGTGCTCCTATTTCTGCTTTAAACTTTAGTTACCATCCCAAAATGAATCCCTGAGATGAAAAAAGTTGATTTCGGAGCATGATTTTTGAACAGGAGCTTCAACGGTTTTGGGGCATATGAGAAATTCCCTAAGCCCTGGACCCATCGATTTTGGTCAAAAATGAAAATTTTAAAAGTGCTCCTATTTCTGCTTTAAACTTTAGTTACCATCCCAAAATGAATCCTGAGATGAAAAAAGTTGATTTCGGAGCATGATTTTTGAACAGGAGCTTCAACGGTTTTGGGGCATATGAGAAATTCCCTAAGCCCCGGACCCATCGATTTTGGTCAAAAATGAAAATTTTAAAAGTGCCCCTATTTCTGCTTTAAACTTTAGTTACCATCCCAAAATAAATCCCTGAGATGAAAAAAGTTGATTTCGGAGCATGATTTTTGAACAGGAGCTTCAACGGTTTTGTGGCATATGAGAAATTCCCTAAGCCCCGGACCCATCGATTTTGGTCAAAAATGAAAATTTTAAAAGTGCCCCTATTTCTGCTTTAAACTTTAGTTACCATCCCAAAATGAATCCCTGAGATGAAAAAAGTTGATTTCGAAGCATGATTTTTGAACAGGAGCTTCAACGGTTTTGTGGCATATGAGAAATTCCCTAAGCCCCGGACCCATCGATTTTGGTCAAAAATGAAAATTTTAAAAGTGCCCCTATTTCTGCTTTAAACTTTAGTTACCATCCCAAAATGAATCCCTGAGATGAAAAAAGTTGATTTCGGAGCATGATTTTTGAACAGGAGCTTCAACGGTTTTGGGGCATATGAGAAATTCCCTAAGCCCCGGACCCATCAATTTTGGTCAAAAATGAAAATGTTAAAAGTGCCCCTATTTCTGCTTTAAACTTTAGTTACCATCCCAAAATGAATCCCTGAGATGAAAAAAGTTGATTTCGGAGCATGATTTTTGAACAGGAGCTTCAACGGTTTTGGGGCATATGAGAAATTCCCTAAGCCCCGGACCCATCAATTTTGGTCAAAAATGAAAATGTTAAAAGTGCCCCTATTTCTGCTTTAAACTTTAGTTACCATCCCAAAATGAATCCCTGAGATGAAAAAAGTTGATTTCGGAGCATGATTATTGAACAGGAGCTTAAACGGTTTTGTGGCATATGAGAAATTCCCTAAGCCCCGGACCCATCGATTTTGGTCAAAAATGAAAATTTTAAAAGTGCCCCTATTTCTGCTTTAAACTTTAGTTACCATCCCAAAATGAATCCCTGAGATGAAAAAAGTTGATTTCGGAGCATGATTTTTGAACAGGAGCTTCAACGGTTTTGGGGCATATGAGAAATTCCCTAAGCCCCGGACCCATCGATTTTGGTCAAAAATGAAAATTTTAAAAGTGCCCCTATTTCTGCTTTAAACTTTAGTTACCATCCCAAAATGAATCCCTTAGATGAAAAAAGTTGATTTCGGAGCATGATTTTTGAACAGGAGCTTCAACGGTTTTGGGGCATATGAGAAATTCCCTAAGCCCCGGACCCATCGATTTTGGCCAAAAATGAAAATTTTAAAAGTGCCCCTATTTCTGCTTTAAACTTTAGTTACCATCCCAAAATGAATCCCTGAGATGAAAAAAGTTGATTTCGGAGCATGATTTTTGAACAGGAGCTTCAACGGTTTTGTGGCATATGAGAAATTCCCTAAGCCCCGGACCCATCGATTTTGGTCAAAAATGAAAATTTTAAAAGTGCCCCTATTTCTGCTTTAAACTTTAGTTACCATCCCAAAATAAATCCCTGAGATGAAAAAAGTTGATTTCGGAGCATGATTTTTGAACAGGAGCTTCAACGGTTTTGTGGCATATGAGAAATTCCCTAAGCCCCGGACCCATCGATTTTGGTCAAAAATGAAAATTTTAAAAGTGCCCCTATTTCTGCTTTAAACTTTAGTTACCATCCCAAAATGAATCCCTGAGATGAAAAAAGTTGATTTCGGAGCATGATTTTTGAACAGGAGCTTCAACAGTTTTGGGGCATATGAGAAATTCCCTAAGCCCAGGACCCATCGATTTTTGTCAAAAATGAAAATGTTAAAAGTGCCCCTATTTCTGCTTTAAACTTTAGTTACCATCCCAAAATGAATGCCTGAGATGAAAAAAGTTGATTTCGGAGCATGATTTTTGAACAGGAGCTTCAACGGTTTTGGGGCATATGAGAAATTCCCTAAGCCCCGGACCCATCGATTTTGGTCAAAAATGAAAATTTTAAAAGTGCCCCTATTTCTGCTTTAAACTTTAGTTACCATCCCAAAATGAATCCCTGAGATGAAAAAAGTTGATTTCGGAGCATGATTTTTGAACAGGAGCTTCAACGGTTTTGTGGCATATGAGAAATTCCCTATGCCCCAGGACCCATCGATTTTGGTCTAAAATGAATATTTTAAAAGTGCCCCTATTTCTGCTTTAAACTTTAGTTACCATCCCAAAATGAATCCCTGAGATGAAAAAAGTTGATTTCGGAGCATGATTTTTGAACAGGAGCTTCAACGGTTTTGGGGCATATGAGAAATTCCCTAAGCCCCGGACCCATCAATTTTGATCAAAAATGAAAATTTTAAAAGTGCCCCTATTACTGCTTTAAACTTTAATTACCATCCCAAAATGAATCCCTGAGATGAAAAAAGTTGATTTCGGAGCATGATTTTTGAACAGGAGCTTCAACAGTTTTGGGGCATATGAGAAATTCCCTAAGCCACGGACCCATCGATTTTGGTCAAAAATGAAAATTTTAAAAGTGCCCCTATTTCTGCTTTAAACTTTAGTTACCATCCCAAAATGAATCCCTGAGATGAAAAAAGTTGATTTCGGAGCATGATTTTTGAACAGGAGCTTCAACGGTTTTGTGGCATATGAGAAATTCCCTAAGCCCAGGACCCATCGATTTTGGTCAAAAATGAAAATTTTAAAAGTGCCCCTATTTCTGCTTTAAACTTTAGTTACCATCCCAAAATGAATCCCTGAGATGAAAAAAGTTGATTTTGGAGCATGATTTTTGAACAGGAGCTTCAACGGTTTTGGGGCATATGAGAAATTCCCTAAGCCCTGGACCCATCGATTTTGGTCAAAAATGAAAATTTTAAAAGTGCTCCTATTTCTGCTTTAAACTTTAGTTACCATCCCAAAATGAATCCCTGAGATGAAAAAAGTTGATTTCGGAGCATGATTTTTGAACAGGAGCTTCAACGGTTTTGGGGCATATGAGAAATTCCCTAAGCCCTGGACCCATCGATTTTGGTCAAAAATGAAAATTTTAAAAGTGCTCCTATTTCTGCTTTAAACTTTAGTTACCATCCCAAAATGAATCCCTGAGATGAAAAAAGTTGATTTCGGAGCATGATTTTTGAACAGGAGCTTCAACGGTTTTGGGGCATATGAGAAATTCCCTAAGCCCTGGACCCATCGATTTTGGTCAAAAATGAAAATTTTAAAAGTGCTCCTATTTCTGCTTTAAACTTTAGTTACCATCCCAAAATGAATCCTGAGATGAAAAAAGTTGATTTCGGAGCATGATTTTTGAACAGGAGCTTCAACGGTTTTGGGGCATATGAGAAATTCCCTAAGCCCCGGACCCATCGATTTTGGTCAAAAATGAAAATTTTAAAAGTGCCCCTATTTCTGCTTTAAACTTTAGTTACCATGCCAAAATGAATCCCTGAGATGAAAAACGTTGATTTCGGAGCATGATTTTTGAACAGGAGCTTCAACAGTTTTGGGGCATATGAGAAATTCCCTAAGCCCCGGACCCATCGATTTTGGTCAAAAATGAAAATTTTAAAAGTGCCCCTATTTCTGCTTTAAACTTTAGTTACCATCCCAAAATAAATCCCTGAGATGAAAAAAGTTGATTTCGGAGCATGATTTTTGAACAGGAGCTTCAACGGTTTTGGGGCATATGAGAAATTCCATAAGCCCCGGACCCATCGATTTTGGTCAAAAATGAAAATTTTAAAAGTGCCCCTATTTCTGCTTTAAACTTTAGTTACTGTACCATCCCAAAATGAATCCCTGAGATGAAAAAAGTTGATTTCGGAGCATGATTTTTGAACAGGAGCTTCAACGGTTTTGTGGCATATGAGAAATTCCCTAAGCCCCGGACCCATCGATTTTGGTCAAAAATGAAAATTTTAAAAGTACCCCTATTTCTGCTTTAAACTTTAGTTACCATCCCAAAATAAATCCCTGAGATGAAAAAAGTTGATTTCGGAGCATGATTTTTGAACAGGAGCTTCAACGGTTTTGTGGCATATGAGAAATTCCCTAAGCCCCGGACCCATCGATTTTGGTCAAAAATGAAAATTTTAAAAGTGCCCCTATTTCTGCTTTAAACTTTAGTTACCATCCCAAAATGAATCCCTGAGATGAAAAAAGTTGATTTCGAAGCATGATTTTTGAACAGGAGCTTCAACGGTTTTGTGGCATATGAGAAATTCCCTAAGCCCCGGACCCATCGATTTTGGTCAAAAATGAAAATTTTAAAAGTGCCCCTATTTCTGCTTTAAACTTTAGTTACCATCCCAAAATGAATCCCTGAGATGAAAAAAGTTGATTTCGGAGCATGATTTTTGAACAGGAGCTTCAACGGTTTTGGGGCATATGAGAAATTCCCTAAGCCCCGGACCCATCAATTTTGGTCAAAAATGAAAATGTTAAAAGTGCCCCTATTTCTGCTTTAAACTTTAGTTACCATCCCAAAATGAATCCCTGAGATGAAAAAAGTTGATTTCGGAGCATGATTTTTGAACAGGAGCTTCAACGGTTTTGGGGCATATGAGAAATTCCCTAAGCCCCGGACCCATCAATTTTGGTCAAAAATGAAAATGTTAAAAGTGCCCCTATTTCTGCTTTAAACTTTAGTTACCATCCCAAAATGAATCCCTGAGATGAAAAAAGTTGATTTCGGAGCATGATTATTGAACAGGAGCTTAAACGGTTTTGTGGCATATGAGAAATTCCCTAAGCCCCGGACCCATCGATTTTGGTCAAAAATGAAAATTTTAAAAGTGCCCCTATTTCTGCTTTAAACTTTAGTTACCATCCCAAAATGAATCCCTGAGATGAAAAAAGTTGATTTCGGAGCATGATTTTTGAACAGGAGCTTCAACGGTTTTGGGGCATATGAGAAATTCCCTAAGCCCCGGACCCATCGATTTTGGTCAAAAATGAAAATTTTAAAAGTGCCCCTATTTCTGCTTTAAACTTTAGTTACCATCCCAAAATGAATCCCTGAGATGAAAAAAGTTGATTTCGGAGCATGATTTTTGAACAGGAGCTTCAACGGTTTTGGGGCATATGAGAAATTCCCTAAGCCCCGGACCCATCGATTTTGGCCAAAAATGAAAATTTTAAAAGTGCCCCTATTTCTGCTTTAAACTTTAGTTACCATCCCAAAATGAATCCCTGAGATGAAAAAAGTTGATTTCGGAGCATGATTTTTGAACAGGAGCTTCAACGGTTTTGGGGCATATGAGAAATTCCCTAAGCCCAGGACCCATCGATTTTTGTCAAAAATGAAAATGTTAAAAGTGCCCCTATTTCTGCTTTAAACTTTAGTTACCATCCCAAAATGAATGCCTGAGATGAAAAAAGTTGATTTCGGAGCATGATTTTTGAACAGGAGCTTCAACGGTTTTGGGGCATATGAGAAATTCCCTAAGCCCCGGACCCATCGATTTTGGTCAAAAATGAAAATTTTAAAAGTGCCCCTATTTCTGCTTTAAACTTTAGTTACCATCCCAAAATGAATCCCTGAGATGAAAAAAGTTGATTTCGGAGCATGATTTTTGAACAGGAGCTTCAACGGTTTTGGGGCATATGAGAAATTCCCTAAGCCCCGGACCCATCAATTTTGATCAAAAATTAAAATTTTAAAAGTGCCCCTATTACTGCTTTAAACTTTAATTACCATCCCAAAATGAATCCCTGAGATGAAAAAAGTTGATTTCGGAGCATGATTTTTGAACAGGAGCTTCAACAGTTTTGGGGCATATGAGAAATTCCCTAAGCCACGGACCCATCGATTTTGGTCAAAAATGAAAATTTTAAAAGTGCCCCTATTTCTGCTTTAAACTTTAGTTACCATCCCAAAATGAATCCCTGAGATGAAAAAAGTTGATTTCGGAGCATGATTTTTGAACAGGAGCTTCAACGGTTTTGTGGCATATGAGAAATTCCCTAAGCCCAGGACCCATCGATTTTGGTCAAAAATGAAAATTTTAAAAGTGCCCCTATTTCTGCTTTAAACTTTAGTTACCATCCCAAAATGAATCCCTGAGATGAAAAAAGTTGATTTTGGAGCATGATTTTTGAACAGGAGCTTCAACGGTTTTGGGGCATATGAGAAATTCCCTATGCCCCAGGACCCATCGATTTTGGTCTAAAATGAATATTTTAAAAGTGCCCCTATTTCTGCTTTAAACTTTAGTTACCATCCCAAAATGAATCCCTGAGATGAAAAAAGTTGATTTCGGAGCATGATTTTTGAACAGGAGCTTCAACAGTTTTGGGGCATATGAGAAATTCCCTAAGCCCAGGACCCATCGATTTTGGTCAAAAATGAAAATGTTAAAAGTGCCCCTATTTCTGCTTTAAACTTTAGTTACCATCCCAAAATGAATCCCTGAGATGAAAAAAGTTGATTTCGGAGCATGATTTTTGAACAGGAGCTTCAACGGTTTTGTGGCATATGAGAAATTCCCTAAGCCCCGGACCCATCGATTTTGGTCAAAAATGAAAATTTTAAAAGTGCCCCTATTTCTGCTTTAAACTTTAGTTACCATCCCAAAATGAATCCCTGGGATGAAAAAAGTTGATTTCGGAGCATGATTTTTTAACAGGAGCTTCAACGGTTTTGGGGCATATGAGAAATTCCCTATGCCCCAGGACCCATCGATTTTGGTCTAAAATTAATATTTTAAAAGTGCCCCTATTTCTGCTTTAAACTTTAGTTACCATCCCAAAATGAATCCCTGAGATGAAAAAAGTTGATTTCGGAGCATGATTTTTTAACAGGAGCTTCAACGGTTTTGGGGCATATGAGAAATTCCCTAAGCCCCGGACCCATCGATTTTGGTCAAAAATGAAATTTTAAAAGTGCCCCTATTTCTGCTTTAAACTTTAGTTACCATCCCAAAATGAATCCCTGAGATGAAAAAAGTTGATTTCGGAGCATGATTTTTGAACAGGAGCTTCAACAGTTTTGGGGCATATGAGAAATTCCCTAAGCCCCGGACCCATCGATTTTGGTCAAAAATGAAAATTTTAAAAGTGCCCCTATTTCTGCTTTAAACTTTAGTTACCATCCCAAAATAAATCCCTGAGATGAAAAAAGTTGATTTCGGAGCATGATTTTTGAACAGGAGCTTCAACGGTTTTGGGGCATATGAGAAATTCCATAAGCCCCGGACCCATCGATTTTGGTCAAAAATGAAAATTTTAAAAGTGCCCCTATTTCTGCTTTAAACTTTAGTTACCATCCCAAAATGAATCCCTGAGATGAAAAAAGTTGATTTCGGAGCATGATTTTTGAACAGGAGCTTCAACGGTTTTGTGGCATATGAGAAATTCCCTAAGCCCCGGACCCATCGATTTTGGTCAAAAATGAAAATTTTAAAAGTACCCCTATTTCTGCTTTAAACTTTAGTTACCATCCCAAAATGAATCCCTTAGATGAAAAAAGTTGATTTCGGAGCATGATTTTTGAACAGGAGCTTCAACGGTTTTGGGGCATATGAGAAATTCCCTAAGCCCCGGACCCATCGATTTTGATCAAAAATGAAAATTTTAAAAGTTCCCCTATTACTGCTTTAAACTTTAGTTACCATCCCAAAATGAATCCCTGAGATGAAAAAAGTTGATTTCGGAGCATGATTTTTGAACAGGAGCTTCAACAGTTTTGGGGCATATGAGAAATTCCCTAAGCCACGGACCCATCGATTTTGGTCAAAAATGAAAATTTTAAAAGTGCCCCTCTTTCTGCTTTAAACTTTAGTTACCATCCCAAAATGAATCCCTGAGATGAAAAAAGTTGATTTCGGAGCATGATTTTTGAACAGGAGCTTCAACGGTTTTGGGGCATATGAGAAATTCCCTAAGCCCCGGACCCATCGATTTTGGTCAAAAATGAAAATGTTAAAAGTGCCCCTATTTCTGCTTTAAACTTTAGTTACCATCCCAAAATGAATCCCTGAGATGAAAAAAGTTGATTTCGGAGCATGATTTTTGAACAGGAGCTTCAACGGTTTTGTGGCATATGAGAAATTCCCTAAGCCCCGGACCCATCGATTTTGGTCAAAAATGAAAATTTTAAAAGTGCCCCTATTTCTGCTTTAAACTTTAGTTACCATCCCAAAATGAATCCCTGAGATGAAAAAAGTTGATTTCGGAGCATGATTTTTGAACAGGAGCTTCAACGGTTTTGTGGCATATGAGAAATTCCCTATGCCCCAGGACCCATCGATTTTGGTCTAAAATGAATATTTTAAAAGTGCCCCTATTTCTGCTTTAAACTTTAGTTACCATCCCAAAATGAATCCCTGAGATGAAAAAAGTTGATTTCGGAGCATGATTTTTGAACAGGAGCTTCAACAGTTTTGGGGCATATGAGAAATTCCCTAAGCCACGGACCCATCGATTTTGGTCAAAAATGAAAATTTTAAAAGTGCCCCTATTTCTGCTTTAAACTTTAGTTACCATCCCAAAATGAATCCGAGATGAAAAAAGTTGATTTCGGAGCATGATTTTTGAACAGGAGCTTCAACGGTTTTGGGGCATATGAGAAAGTCCCTAAGCCCCGGACCCATCGACTTTGATCAAAAATGAAAATTTTAAAAGTGCCCCTATTTCTGCTTTAAACTTTAGTTACCATCCCAAAATGAATCCGAGATGAAAAAAGTTGATTTCGGAGCATGATTTTTGAACAGGAGCTTCAACAGTTTTGGGGCATATGAGAAATTCCCTAAGCCACGGACCCATCGATTTTGGTCAAAAATGAAAATTTTTAAAAGTGCCCCTATTTCTGCTTTAAACTTTAGTTACCATCCCAAAATGAATCCCTGAGATGAAAAAAGTTGATTTCGGAGCATGATTTTTGAACAGGAGCTTCAACGGTTTTGTGGCATATGAGAAATTCCCTAAGCCTAGGACCCATCGATTTTGGTCTAAAATGAAAATTGTAAAAGTGCCCCTATTTCTGCTTTAAACTTTAGTTACCATCCCAAAATGAATCCCTGAGATGAAAAAAGTTGATTTCGGAGCATGATTTTTGAACAGGAGCTTCAACGGTTTTGGGGCATATGAGAAATTCCCTAAGCCCCGGACCCATCGATTTTGGTCAAAAATGAAAATTTTAAAAGTGCTCCTATTTCTGCTTTAAACTTTAGTTACCATCCCAAAATGAATCCTGAGATGAAAAAAGTTGATTTCGGAGCATGATTTTTGAACAGGAGCTTCAACGGTTTTGGGGCATATGAGAAATTCCCTAAGCCCCGGACCCATCGATTTTGGTCAAAAATGAAAATTTTAAAAGTGCCCCTATTTCTGCTTTAAACTTTAGTTACCATCCCAAAATGAATCCCTGAGATGAAAAAAGTTGATTTCGGAGCATGATTTTTGAACAGGAGCTTCAACAGTTTTGGGGCATATGAGAAATTCCCTAAGCCCCGGACCCATCGATTTTGGTCAAAAATGAAAATTTTAAAAGTGCCCCTATTTCTGCTTTAAACTTTAGTTACCATCCCAAAATAAATCCCTGAGATGAAAAAAGTTGATTTCGGAGCATGATTTTTGAACAGGAGCTTCAACGGTTTTGGGGCATATGAGAAATTCCATAAGCCCCGGACCCATCGATTTTGGTCAAAAATGAAAATTTTAAAAGTGCCCCTATTTCTGCTTTAAACTTTAGTTACCATCCCAAAATGAATCCCTGAGATGAAAAAAGTTGATTTCGGAGCATGATTTTTGAACAGGAGCTTCAACGGTTTTGTGGCATATGAGAAATTCCCTAAGCCCCGGACCCATCGATTTTGGTCAAAAATGAAAATTTTAAAAGTACCCCTATTTCTGCTTTAAACTTTAGTTACCATCCCAAAATGAATCCCTTAGATGAAAAAAGTTGATTTCGGAGCATGATTTTTGAACAGGAGCTTCAACGGTTTTGGGGCATATGAGAAATTCCCTAAGCCCCGGACCCATCGATTTTGATCAAAAATGAAAATTTTAAAAGTGCCCCTATTACTGCTTTAAACTTTAGTTACCATCCCAAAATGAATCCCTGAGATGAAAAAAGTTGATTTCGGAGCATGATTTTTGAACAGGAGCTTCAACAGTTTTGGGGCATATGAGAAATTCCCTAAGCCACGGACCCATCGATTTTGGTCAAAAATGAAAATTTTAAAAGTGCCCCTCTTTCTGCTTTAAACTTTAGTTACCATCCCAAAATGAATCCCTGAGATGAAAAAAGTTGATTTCGGAGCATGATTTTTGAACAGGAGCTTCAACGGTTTTGGGGCATATGAGAAATTCCCTAAGCCCCGGACCCATCGATTTTGGTCAAAAATGAAAATGTTAAAAGTGCCCCTATTTCTGCTTTAAACTTTAGTTACCATCCCAAAATGAATCCCTGAGATGAAAAAAGTTGATTTCGGAGCATGATTTTTGAACAGGAGCTTCAACGGTTTTGTGGCATATGAGAAATTCCCTAAGCCCCGGACCCATCGATTTTGGTCAAAAATGAAAATTTTAAAAGTGCCCCTATTTCTGCTTTAAACTTTAGTTACCATCCCAAAATGAATCCCTGAGATGAAAAAAGTTGATTTCGGAGCATGATTTTTGAACAGGAGCTTCAACGGTTTTGTGGCATATGAGAAATTCCCTATGCCCCAGGACCCATCGATTTTGGTCTAAAATGAATATTTTAAAAGTGCCCCTATTTCTGCTTTAAACTTTAGTTACCATCCCAAAATGAATCCCTGAGATGAAAAAAGTTGATTTCGGAGCATGATTTTTGAACAGGAGCTTCAACAGTTTTGGGGCATATGAGAAATTCCCTAAGCCACGGACCCATCGATTTTGGTCAAAAATGAAAATTTTAAAAGTGCCCCTATTTCTGCTTTAAACTTTAGTTACCATCCCAAAATGAATCCCTGAGATGAAAAAAGTTGATTTCGGAGCATGATTTTTGAACAGGAGCTTCAACGGTTTTGTGGCATATGAGAAATTCCCTAAGCCCAGGACCCATCGATTTTGGTCTAAAATGAAAATTTTAAAAGTGCCCCTATTTCTGCTTTAAACTTTAGTTACCACCCCAAAATGAATCCCTGAGATGAAAAAAGTTGATTTCGGAGCATGATTTTTGAACAGGAGCTTCAACGGTTTTGGGGCATATGAGAAATTCCCTAAGCCCCGGACCCATCGATTTTGGTCAAAAATGAAAATTTTAAAAGTACCCCTATTTCTGCTTTAAACTTTATTTACCATCCCAAAATGAATCCCTGAGATGAAAAAAGTTGATTTCGGAGCATGATTTTTGAACAGGAGCTTCAACGGTTTTGGGGCATATGAGAAATTCCCTAAGCCCCGGACCCATCGATTTTGGTCAAAAATGAAAATTTTAAAAGTGCCCCTATTTCTGCTTTAAACTTTAGTTACCATCCCAAAATGAATCCCTGAGATGAAAAAAGTTGATTTCGGAGCATGATTTTTGAACAGGAGCTTCAACGGTTTTGTGGCATATGAGAAATTCCCTAAGCCCCGGACCCATCGATTTTGGTCAAAAATGAAAATTTTAAAAGTGCCCCTATTTCTGCTTTAAACTTTAGTTACCATCCCAAAATGAATCCCTGAGATGAAAAAAGTTGATTTCGGAGCATGATTTTTGAACAGGAGCTTCAACGGTTTTGGGGCATATGAGAAATTCCCTAAGCCCCGGACCCATCGATTTTGGCCAAAAATGAAAATTTTAAAAGTGCCCCTATTTCTGCTTTAAACTTTAGTTACCATCCCAAAATGAATCCCTGAGATGAAAAAAGTTGATTTCGGAGCATGATTTTTGAACAGGAGCTTCAACGGTTTTGTGGCATATGAGAAATTCCCTAAGCCCCGGACCCATCGATTTTGGTCAAAAATGAAAATTTTAAAAGTGCCCCTATTTCTGCTTTAAACTTTAGTTACCATCCCAAAATGAATCCCTGAGATGAAAAAAGTTGATTTCGGAGCATGATTTTTTAACAGGAGCTTCAACGGTTTTGGGGCATATGAGAAATTCCCTAAGCCCCGGACCCATCGATTTTGGTCAAAAATGAAATTTTAAAAGTGCCCCTATTTCTGCTTTAAACTTTAGTTACCATCCCAAAATGAATCCCTGAGATGAAAAAAGTTGATTTCGGAGCATGATTTTTGAACAGGAGCTTCAACGGTTTTGGGGCATATGAGAAAGTCCCTAAGCCCCGGACCCATCGACTTTGATCAAAAATGAAAATTTTAAAAGTGCCCCTATTTCTGCTTTAAACTTTAGTTACCATCCCAAAATGAATCCGAGATGAAAAAAGTTGATTTCGGAGCATGATTTTTGAACAGGAGCTTCAACAGTTTTGGGGCATATGAGAAATTCCCTAAGCCACGGACCCATCGATTTTGGTCAAAAATGAAAATTTTTAAAAGTGCCCCTATTTCTGCTTTAAACTTTAGTTACCATCCCAAAATGAATCCCTGAGATGAAAAAAGTTGATTTCGGAGCATGATTTTTGAACAGGAGCTTCAACGGTTTTGTGGCATATGAGAAATTCCCTAAGCCCAGGACCCATCGATTTTAGTCTAAAATGAAAATTTTAAAAGTGCCCCTATTTCTGCTTTAAACTTTAGTTACCATCCCAAAATGAATCCCTGAGATGAAAAAAGTTGATTTCGGAGCATGATTTTTGAACAGGAGCTTCAACGGTTTTGGGGCATATGAGAAATTCCCTAAGCCCCGGACCCATCGATTTTGGTCAAAAATGAAAATTTTAAAAGTACCCCTATTTCTGCTTTAAACTTTAGTTACCATCCCAAAATGAATCCCTGAGATGAAAAAAGTTGATTTCGGAGCATGATTTTTGAACAGGAGCTTCAACGGTTTTGGGGCATATGAGAAATTCCCTAAGCCCCGGACCCATCGATTTTGGTCAAAAATGAAAATTTTAAAAGTGCCCCTATTTCTGCTTTAAACTTTAGTTACCATCCCAAAATGAATCCCTGAGATGAAAAAAGTTGATTTCGGAGCATGATTTTTGAACAGGAGCTTCAACGGTTTTGGGGCATATGAGAAATTCCCTAAGCCCCGGACCCATCGATTTTGGTCAAAAATGAAAATGTTAAAAGTGCCCCTATTTCTGCTTTAAACTTAAGTTACCATCCCAAAATGAATCCCTGAGATGAAAAAAGTTGATTTCGGAGCATGATTTTTGAACAGGAGCTTCAACGGTTTAGGGGCATATGAGAAATTCCCTAAGCCCTGGACCCATCGATTTTGGTCAAAAATGAAAATTTTAAAAGTGCTCCTATTTCTGCTTTAAACTTTAGTTACCATCCCAAAATGAATCCTGAGATGAAAAAAGTTGATTTCGGAGCATGATTTTTGAACAGGAGCTTCAACGGTTTTGGGGCATATGAGAAATTCCCTAAGCCCCGGACCCATCGATTTTGGTCAAAAATGAAAATTTTAAAAGTGCCCCTATTTCTGCTTTAAACTTTAGTTACCATCCCAAAATGAATCCCTGAGATGAAAAAAGTTGATTTCGGAGCATGATTTTTGAACAGGAGCTTCAACAGTTTTGGGGCATATGAGAAATTCCCTAAGCCCCGGACCCATCGATTTTGGTCAAAAATGAAAATTTTAAAAGTGCCCCTATTTCTGCTTTAAACTTTAGTTACCATCCCAAAATAAATCCCTGAGATGAAAAAAGTTGATTTCGGAGCATGATTTTTGAACAGGAGCTTCAACGGTTTTGGGGCATATGAGAAATTCCATAAGCCCCGGACCCATCGATTTTGGTCAAAAATGAAAATTTTAAAAGTGCCCCTATTTCTGCTTTAAACTTTAGTTACCATCCCAAAATGAATCCCTTAGATGAAAAAAGTTGATTTCGGAGCATGATTTTTGAACAGGAGCTTCAACGGTTTTGTGGCATATGAGAAATTCCCTAAGCCCCGGACCCATCGATTTTGGTCAAAAATGAAAATTTTAAAAGTACCCCTATTTCTGCTTTAAACTTTAGTTACCATCCCAAAATGAATCCTGAGATGAAAAAAGTTGATTTCGGAGCATGATTTTTGAACAGGAGCTTCAACGGTTTTGGGGCATATGAGAAATTCCCTAAGCCCCGGACCCATCGATTTTGGTCAAAAATGAAAATTTTAAAAGTGCCCCTATTTCTGCTTTAAACTTTAGTTACCATCCCAAAATAAATCCCTGAGATGAAAAAAGTTGATTTCGGAGCATGATTTTTGAACAGGAGCTTCAACGGTTTTGGGGCATATGAGAAATTCCATAAGCCCCGGACCCATCGATTTTGGTCAAAAATGAAAATTTTAAAAGTGCCCCTATTTCTGCTTTAAACTTTAGTTACCATCCCAAAATGAATCCCTGAGATGAAAAAAGTTGATTTCGGAGCATGATTTTTGAACAGGAGCTTCAACGGTTTTGTGGCATATGAGAAATTCCCTAAGCCCCGGACCCATCGATTTTGGTCAAAAATGAAAATTTTAAAAGAACCCCTATTTCTGCTTTAAACTTTAGTTACCATCCCAAAATGAATCCCTGAGATGAAAAAAGTTGATTTCGGAGCATGATTTTTGAACAGGAGCTTCAACGGTTTTGGGGCATATGAGAAATTCCCTAAGCCCCGGACCCATCGATTTTGATCAAAAATGAAAATTTTAAAAGTGCCCCTATTACTGCTTTAAACTTTAGTTACCATCCCAAAATGAATCCCTGAGATGAAAAAAGTTGATTTCGGAGCATGATTTTTGAACAGGAGCTTCAACAGTTTTGGGGCATATGAGAAATTCCCTAAGCCACGGACCCATCGATTTTGGTCAAAAATGAAAATTTTAAAAGTGCCCCTATTTCTGCTTTAAACTTTAGTTACCATCCCAAAATGAATCCCTGAGATGAAAAAAGTTGATTTCGGAGCATGATTTTTGAACAGGAGCTTCAACGGTTTTGGGGCATATGAGAAATTCCATAAGCCCCGGACCCATCGATTTTGGTCAAAAATGAAAATTTTAAAAGTGCCCCTATTTCTGCTTTAAACTTTAGTTACCATCCCAAAATGAATCCCTGAGATGAAAAAAGTTGATTTCGGAGCATGATTTTTGAACAGGAGCTTCAACGGTTTTGGGGCATATGAGAAAGTCCCTAAGCCCCGGACCCATCGACTTTGATCAAAAATGAAAATTTTAAAAGTGCCCCTATTTCTGCTTTAAACTTTAGTTACCATCCCAAAATGAATCCGAGATGAAAAAAGTTGATTTCGGAGCATGATTTTTGAACAGGAGCTTCAACAGTTTTGGGGCATATGAGAAATTCCCTAAGCCACGGACCCATCGATTTTGGTCAAAAATGAAAATTTTTAAAAGTGCCCCTATTTCTGCTTTAAACTTTAGTTACCATCCCAAAATGAATCCCTGAGATGAAAAAAGTTGATTTCGGAGCATGATTTTTGAACAGGAGCTTCAACGGTTTTGGGGCATATGAGAAATTCCCTAAGCCCCGGACCCATCGATTTTGGTCAAAAATGAAAATTTTAAAAGTACCCCTATTTCTGCTTTAAACTTTAGTTACCATCCCAAAATGAATCCCTGAGATGAAAAAAGTTGATTTCGGAGCATGATTTTTGAACAGGAGCTTCAACGGTTTTGGGGCATATGAGAAATTCCCTAAGCCCCGGACCCATCGATTTTGGTCAAAAATGAAAATTTTAAAAGTGCCCCTATTTCTGCTTTAAACTTTAGTTACCATCCCAAAATGAATCCCTGAGATGAAAAAAGTTGATTTCGGAGCATGATTTTTGAACAGGAGCTTCAACGGTTTTGGGGCATATGAGAAATTCCCTAAGCCCCGGACCCATCGATTTTGGTCAAAAATGAAAATGTTAAAAGTGCCCCTATTTCTGCTTTAAACTTAAGTTACCATCCCAAAATGAATCCCTGAGATGAAAAAAGTTGATTTCGGAGCATGATTTTTGAACAGGAGCTTCAACGGTTTAGGGGCATATGAGAAATTCCCTAAGCCCTGGACCCATCGATTTTGGTCAAAAATGAAAATTTTAAAAGTGCTCCTATTTCTGCTTTAAACTTTAGTTACCATCCCAAAATGAATCCTGAGATGAAAAAAGTTGATTTCGGAGCATGATTTTTGAACAGGAGCTTCAACGGTTTTGGGGCATATGAGAAATTCCCTAAGCCCCGGACCCATCGATTTTGGTCAAAAATGAAAATTTTAAAAGTGCCCCTATTTCTGCTTTAAACTTTAGTTACCATCCCAAAATGAATCCCTGAGATGAAAAAAGTTGATTTCGGAGCATGATTTTTGAACAGGAGCTTCAACAGTTTTGGGGCATATGAGAAATTCCCTAAGCCCCGGACCCATCGATTTTGGTCAAAAATGAAAATTTTAAAAGTGCCCCTATTTCTGCTTTAAACTTTAGTTACCATCCCAAAATAAATCCCTGAGATGAAAAAAGTTGATTTCGGAGCATGATTTTTGAACAGGAGCTTCAACGGTTTTGGGGCATATGAGAAATTCCATAAGCCCCGGACCCATCGATTTTGGTCAAAAATGAAAATTTTAAAAGTGCCCCTATTTCTGCTTTAAACTTTAGTTACCATCCCAAAATGAATCCCTGAGATGAAAAAAGTTGATTTCGGAGCATGATTTTTGAACAGGAGCTTCAACGGTTTTGTGGCATATGAGAAATTCCCTAAGCCCCGGACCCATCGATTTTGGTCAAAAATGAAAATTTTAAAAGTACCCCTATTTCTGCTTTAAACTTTAGTTACCATCCCAAAATGAATCCTGAGATGAAAAAAGTTGATTTCGGAGCATGATTTTTGAACAGGAGCTTCAACGGTTTTGGGGCATATGAGAAATTCCCTAAGCCCCGGACCCATCGATTTTGGTCAAAAATGAAAATTTTAAAAGTGCCCCTATTTCTGCTTTAAACTTTAGTTACCATCCCAAAATAAATCCCTGAGATGAAAAAAGTTGATTTCGGAGCATGATTTTTGAACAGGAGCTTCAACGGTTTTGGGGCATATGAGAAATTCCATAAGCCCCGGACCCATCGATTTTGGTCAAAAATGAAAATTTTAAAAGTGCCCCTATTTCTGCTTTAAACTTTAGTTACCATCCCAAAATGAATCCCTGAGATGAAAAAAGTTGATTTCGGAGCATGATTTTTGAACAGGAGCTTCAACGGTTTTGTGGCATATGAGAAATTCCCTAAGCCCCGGACCCATCGATTTTGGTCAAAAATGAAAATTTTAAAAGAACCCCTATTTCTGCTTTAAACTTTAGTTACCATCCCAAAATGAATCCCTGAGATGAAAAAAGTTGATTTCGGAGCATGATTTTTGAACAGGAGCTTCAACGGTTTTGGGGCATATGAGAAATTCCCTAAGCCCCGGACCCATCGATTTTGATCAAAAATGAAAATTTTAAAAGTGCCCCTATTACTGCTTTAAACTTTAGTTACCATCCCAAAATGAATCCCTGAGATGAAAAAAGTTGATTTCGGAGCATGATTTTTGAACAGGAGCTTCAACAGTTTTGGGGCATATGAGAAATTCCCTAAGCCACGGACCCATCGATTTTGGTCAAAAATGAAAATTTTAAAAGTGCCCCTATTTCTGCTTTAAACTTTAGTTACCATCCCAAAATGAATCCCTGAGATGAAAAAAGTTGATTTCGGAGCATGATTTTTGAACAGGAGCTTCAACGGTTTTGTGGCATATGAGAAATTCCCTAAGCCCCGGACCCATCGATTTTGGTCAAAAATGAAAATTTTAAAAGAACCCCTATTTCTGCTTTAAACTTTAGTTACCATCCCAAAATGAATCCCTGAGATGAAAAAAGTTGATTTCGGAGCATGATTTTTGAACAGGAGCTTCAACGGTTTTGGGGCATATGAGAAATTCCCTAAGCCCCGGACCCATCGATTTTGATCAAAAATGAAAATTTTAAAAGTGCCCCTATTACTGCTTTAAACTTTAGTTACCATCCCAAAATGAATCCCTGAGATGAAAAAAGTTGATTTCGGAGCATGATTTTTGAACAGGAGCTTCAACAGTTTTGGGGCATATGAGAAATTCCCTAAGCCACGGACCCATCGATTTTGGTCAAAAATGAAAATTTTAAAAGTGCCCCTATTTCTGCTTTAAACTTTAGTTACCATCCCAAAATGAATCCCTGAGATGAAAAAAGTTGATTTCGGAGCATGATTTTTGAACAGGAGCTTCAACGGTTTTGTGGCATATGAGAAATTCCCTAAGCCCCGGACCCATCGATTTTGGTCAAAAATGAAAATTTTAAAAGAACCCCTATTTCTGCTTTAAACTTTAGTTACCATCCCAAAATGAATCCCTGAGATGAAAAAAGTTGATTTCGGAGCATGATTTTTGAACAGGAGCTTCAACGGTTTTGGGGCATATGAGAAATTCCCTAAGCCCCGGACCCATCGATTTTGATCAAAAATGAAAATTTTAAAAGTGCCCCTATTACTGCTTTAAACTTTAGTTACCATCCCAAAATGAATCCCTGAGATGAAAAAAGTTGATTTCGGAGCATGATTTTTGAACAGGAGCTTCAACAGTTTTGGGGCATATGAGAAATTCCCTAAGCCACGGACCCATCGATTTTGGTCAAAAATGAAAATTTTAAAAGTGCCCCTATTTCTGCTTTAAACTTTAGTTACCATCCCAAAATGAATCCCTGAGATGAAAAAAGTTGATTTCGGAGCATGATTTTTGAACAGGAGCTTCAACGGTTTTGGGGCATATGAGAAATTCCATAAGCCCCGGACCCATCGATTTTGGTCAAAAATGAAAATTTTAAAAGTGCCCCTATTTCTGCTTTAAACTTTAGTTACCATCCCAAAATGAATCCCTGAGATGAAAAAAGTTGATTTCGGAGCATGATTTTTGAACAGGAGCTTCAACGGTTTTGGGGCATATGAGAAAGTCCCTAAGCCCCGGACCCATCGACTTTGATCAAAAATGAAAATTTTAAAAGTGCCCCTATTTCTGCTTTAAACTTTAGTTACCATCCCAAAATGAATCCGAGATGAAAAAAGTTGATTTCGGAGCATGATTTTTGAACAGGAGCTTCAACGGTTTTGTGGCATATGAGAAATTCCCTAAGCCCCGGACCCATCGATTTTGGTCAAAAATGAAAATTTTAAAAGAACCCCTATTTCTGCTTTAAACTTTAGTTACCATCCCAAAATGAATCCCTGAGATGAAAAAAGTTGATTTCGGAGCATGATTTTTGAACAGGAGCTTCAACGGTTTTGGGGCATATGAGAAATTCCCTAAGCCCCGGACCCATCGATTTTGATCAAAAATGAAAATTTTAAAAGTGCCCCTATTACTGCTTTAAACTTTAGTTACCATCCCAAAATGAATCCCTGAGATGAAAAAAGTTGATTTCGGAGCATGATTTTTGAACAGGAGCTTCAACAGTTTTGGGGCATATGAGAAATTCCCTAAGCCACGGACCCATCGATTTTGGTCAAAAATGAAAATTTTAAAAGTGCCCCTATTTCTGCTTTAAACTTTAGTTACCATCCCAAAATGAATCCCTGAGATGAAAAAAGTTGATTTCGGAGCATGATTTTTGAACAGGAGCTTCAACGGTTTTGGGGCATATGAGAAATTCCATAAGCCCCGGACCCATCGATTTTGGTCAAAAATGAAAATTTTAAAAGTGCCCCTATTTCTGCTTTAAACTTTAGTTACCATCCCAAAATGAATCCCTGAGATGAAAAAAGTTGATTTCGGAGCATGATTTTTGAACAGGAGCTTCAACGGTTTTGGGGCATATGAGAAAGTCCCTAAGCCCCGGACCCATCGACTTTGATCAAAAATGAAAATTTTAAAAGTGCCCCTATTTCTGCTTTAAACTTTAGTTACCATCCCAAAATGAATCCGAGATGAAAAAAGTTGATTTCGGAGCATGATTTTTGAACAGGAGCTTCAACGGTTTTGGGGCATATGAGAAATTCCATAAGCCCCGGACCCATCGATTTTGGTCAAAAATGAAAATTTTAAAAGTGCCCCTATTTCTGCTTTAAACTTTAGTTACCATCCCAAAATGAATCCCTGAGATGAAAAAAGTTGATTTCGGAGCATGATTTTTGAACAGGAGCTTCAACGGTTTTGGGGCATATGAGAAAGTCCCTAAGCCCCGGACCCATCGACTTTGATCAAAAATGAAAATTTTAAAAGTGCCCCTATTTCTGCTTTAAACTTTAGTTACCATCCCAAAATGAATCCCTGAGATGAAAAAAGTTGATTTCGGAGCATGATTTTTGAACAGGAGCTTCAACGGTTTTGGGGCATATGAGAAATTCCCTAAGCCCCGGACCCATCGATTTTGGTCAAAAATGAAAATTTTAAAAGTACCCCTATTTCTGCTTTAAACTTTAGTTACCATCCCAAAATGAATCCCTGAGATGAAAAAAGTTGATTTCGGAGCATGATTTTTGAACAGGAGCTTCAACGGTTTTGGGGCATATGAGAAATTCCCTAAGCCCCGGACCCATCGATTTTGGTCAAAAATGAAAATTTTAAAAGTGCCCCTATTTCTGCTTTAAACTTTAGTTACCATCCCAAAATGAATCCCTGAGATGAAAAAAGTTGATTTCGGAGCATGATTTTTGAACAGGAGCTTCAACGGTTTTGGGGCATATGAGAAATTCCCTAAGCCCCGGACCCATCGATTTTGGTCAAAAATGAAAATGTTAAAAGTGCCCCTATTTCTGCTTTAAACTTAAGTTACCATCCCAAAATGAATCCCTGAGATGAAAAAAGTTGATTTCGGAGCATGATTTTTGAACAGGAGCTTCAACGGTTTAGGGGCATATGAGAAATTCCCTAAGCCCTGGACCCATCGATTTTGGTCAAAAATGAAAATTTTAAAAGTGCT
This sequence comes from Pseudophryne corroboree, assembly GCF_028390025.1. Lineage (NCBI taxonomy): Eukaryota > Metazoa > Chordata > Amphibia > Anura > Myobatrachidae > Pseudophryne > Pseudophryne corroboree. Next base: position 118,426 of record NW_026967971.1, read on the forward strand.
CCTATTTCTGCTTTAAACTTTAGTTACCATCCCAAAATGAATCCTGAGATGAAAAAAGTTGATTTCGGAGCATGATTTTTGAACAGGAGCTTCAACGGTTTTGGGGCATATGAGAAATTCCCTAAGCCCCGGACCCATCGATTTTGGTCAAAAATGAAAATTTTAAAAGTGCCCCTATTTCTGCTTTAAACTTTAGTTACCATCCCAAAATGAATCCCTGAGATGAAAAAAGTTGATTTCGGAGCATGATTTTTGAACAGGAGCTTCAACAGTTTTGGGGCATATGAGAAATTCCCTAAGCCCCGGACCCATCGATTTTGGTCAAAAATGAAAATTTTAAAAGTGCCCCTATTTCTGCTTTAAACTTTAGTTACCATCCCAAAATAAATCCCTGAGATGAAAAAAGTTGATTTCGGAGCATGATTTTTGAACAGGAGCTTCAACGGTTTTGGGGCATATGAGAAATTCCATAAGCCCCGGACCCATCGATTTTGGTCAAAAATGAAAATTTTAAAAGTGCCCCTATTTCTGCTTTAAACTTTAGTTACCATCCCAAAATGAATCCCTGAGATGAAAAAAGTTGATTTCGGAGCATGATTTTTGAACAGGAGCTTCAACGGTTTTGTGGCATATGAGAAATTCCCTAAGCCCCGGACCCATCGATTTTGGTCAAAAATGAAAATTTTAAAAGTACCCCTATTTCTGCTTTAAACTTTAGTTACCATCCCAAAATGAATCCTGAGATGAAAAAAGTTGATTTCGGAGCATGATTTTTGAACAGGAGCTTCAACGGTTTTGGGGCATATGAGAAATTCCCTAAGCCCCGGACCCATCGATTTTGGTCAAAAATGAAAATTTTAAAAGTGCCCCTATTTCTGCTTTAAACTTTAGTTACCATCCCAAAATAAATCCCTGAGATGAAAAAAGTTGATTTCGGAGCATGATTTTTGAACAGGAGCTTCAACGGTTTTGGGGCATATGAGAAATTCCATAAGCCCCGGACCCATCGATTTTGGTCAAAAATGAAAATTTTAAAAGTGCCCCTATTTCTGCTTTAAACTTTAGTTACCATCCCAAAATGAATCCCTGAGATGAAAAAAGTTGATTTCGGAGCATGATTTTTGAACAGGAGCTTCAACGGTTTTGTGGCATATGAGAAATTCCCTAAGCCCCGGACCCATCGATTTTGGTCAAAAATGAAAATTTTAAAAGAACCCCTATTTCTGCTTTAAACTTTAGTTACCATCCCAAAATGAATCCCTGAGATGAAAAAAGTTGATTTCGGAGCATGATTTTTGAACAGGAGCTTCAACGGTTTTGGGGCATATGAGAAATTCCCTAAGCCCCGGACCCATCGATTTTGATCAAAAATGAAAATTTTAAAAGTGCCCCTATTACTGCTTTAAACTTTAGTTACCATCCCAAAATGAATCCCTGAGATGAAAAAAGTTGATTTCGGAGCATGATTTTTGAACAGGAGCTTCAACAGTTTTGGGGCATATGAGAAATTCCCTAAGCCACGGACCCATCGATTTTGGTCAAAAATGAAAATTTTAAAAGTGCCCCTATTTCTGCTTTAAACTTTAGTTACCATCCCAAAATGAATCCCTGAGATGAAAAAAGTTGATTTCGGAGCATGATTTTTGAACAGGAGCTTCAACGGTTTTGGGGCATATGAGAAATTCCATAAGCCCCGGACCCATCGATTTTGGTCAAAAATGAAAATTTTAAAAGTGCCCCTATTTCTGCTTTAAACTTTAGTTACCATCCCAAAATGAATCCCTGAGATGAAAAAAGTTGATTTCGGAGCATGATTTTTGAACAGGAGCTTCAACGGTTTTGTGGCATATGAGAAATTCCCTAAGCCCCGGACCCATCGATTTTGGTCAAAAATGAAAATTTTAAAAGTACCCCTATTTCTGCTTTAAACTTTAGTTACCATCCCAAAATGAATCCTGAGATGAAAAAAGTTGATTTCGGAGCATGATTTTTGAACAGGAGCTTCAACGGTTTTGGGGCATATGAGAAATTCCCTAAGCCCCGGACCCATCGATTTTGGTCAAAAATGAAAATTTTAAAAGTGCCCCTATTTCTGCTTTAAACTTTAGTTACCATCCCAAAATAAATCCCTGAGATGAAAAAAGTTGATTTCGGAGCATGATTTTTGAACAGGAGCTTCAACGGTTTTGGGGCATATGAGAAATTCCATAAGCCCCGGACCCATCGATTTTGGTCAAAAATTAAAATTTTAAAAGTGCCCCTATTTCTGCTTTAAACTTTAGTTACCATCCCAAAATGAATCCCTGAGATGAAAAAAGTTGATTTCGGAGCATGATTTTTGAACAGGAGCTTCAACGGTTTTGTGGCATATGAGAAATTCCCTAAGCCCCGGACCCATCGATTTTGGTCAAAAATGAAAATTTTAAAAGTACCCCTATTTCTGCTTTAAACTTTAGTTACCATCCCAAAATGAATCCCTGAGATGAAAAAAGTTGATTTCGGAGCATGATTTTTGAACAGGAGCTTCAACGGTTTTGGGGCATATGAGAAATTCCCTAAGCCCCGGACCCATCGATTTTGATCAAAAATGAAAATTTTAAAAGTGCCCCTATTACTGCTTTAAACTTTAGTTACCATCCCAAAATGAATCCCTGAGATGAAAAAAGTTGATTTCGGAGCATGATTTTTGAACAGGAGCTTCAACAGTTTTGGGGCATATGAGAAATTCCCTAAGCCACGGACCCATCGATTTTGGTCAAAAATGAAAATTTTAAAAGTGCCCCTATTTCTGCTTTAAACTTTAGTTACCATCCCAAAATGAATCCCTGAGATGAAAAAAGTTGATTTCGGAGCATGATTTTTGAACAGGAGCTTCAACGGTTTTGGGGCATATGAGAAATTCCCTAAGCCCCGGACCCATCGATTTTGGTCAAAAATGAAAATGTTAAAAGTGCCCCTATTTCTGCTTTAAACTTTAGTTACCATCCCAAAATGAATCCCTGAGATGAAAAAAGTTGATTTCGGAGCATGATTTTTGAACAGGAGCTTCAACGGTTTTGGGGCATATGAGAAATTCCCTAAGCCCCGGACCCATCGATTTTGGTCAAAAATGAAAATTTTAAAAGTGCCCCTATTTCTACTTTAAACTTTAGTTACCATCCCAAAATGAATCCCTGAGATGAAAAAAGTTGATTTCGGAGCATGATTTTTGAACAGGAGCTTCAACGGTTTTGGGGCATATGAGAAATTCCCTAAGCCCCGGACCCATCGATTTTGGTCAAAAATGAAAATTTTAAAAGTGCCCCTATTACTGCTTTAAACTTTAGTTACCATCCCAAAATGAATCCCTGAGATGAAAAAAGTTGATTTCGGAGCATGATTTTTGAACAGGAGCTTCAACGGTTTTGGGGCATATGAGAAATTCCCTAAGCCCCGGACCCATCGATTTTGGTCAAAAATGAAAATGTTAAAAGTGCCCCTATTTCTGCTTTAAACTTTAGTTACCATCCCAAAATGAATCCCTGAGATGAAAAAAGTTGATTTCGGAGCATGATTTTTGAACAGGAGCTTCAACGGTTTTGTGGCATATGAGAAATTCCCTAAGCCCCGGACCCATCGATTTTGGTCAAAAATGAAAATTTTAAAAGTGCCCCTATTTCTGCTTTAAACTTTAGTTACCATCCCAAAATGAATCCCTGAGATGAAAAAAGTTGATTTCGGAGCATGATTTTTGAACAGGAGCTTCAACGGTTTTGGGGCATATGAGAAAGTCCCTAAGCCCCGGACCCATCGACTTTGATCAAAAATGAAAATTTTAAAAGTGCCCCTATTTCTGCTTTAAACTTTAGTTACCATCCCAAAATGAATCCCTGAGATGAAAAAAGTTGATTTCGGAGCATGATTTTTGAACAGGAGCTTCAACGGTTTTGGGGCATATGAGAAATTCCCTAAGCCCCGGACCCATCGATTTTGGTCAAAAATGAAAATTTTAAAAGTACCCCTATTTCTGCTTTAAACTTTAGTTACCATCCCAAAATGAATCCCTGAGATGAAAAAAGTTGATTTCGGAGCATGATTTTTGAACAGGAGCTTCAACGGTTTTGGGGCATATGAGAAATTCCCTAAGCCCCGGACCCATCGATTTTGGTCAAAAATGAAAATTTTAAAAGTGCCCCTATTTCTGCTTTAAACTTTAGTTACCATCCCAAAATGAATCCCTGAGATGAAAAAAGTTGATTTCGGAGCATGATTTTTGAACAGGAGCTTCAACGGTTTTGGGGCATATGAGAAATTCCCTAAGCCCCGGACCCATCGATTTTGGTCAAAAATGAAAATGTTAAAAGTGCCCCTATTTCTGCTTTAAACTTAAGTTACCATCCCAAAATGAATCCCTGAGATGAAAAAAGTTGATTTCGGAGCATGATTTTTGAACAGGAGCTTCAACGGTTTAGGGGCATATGAGAAATTCCCTAAGCCCTGGACCCATCGATTTTGGTCAAAAATGAAAATTTTAAAAGTGCTCCTATTTCTGCTTTAAACTTTAGTTACCATCCCAAAATGAATCCTGAGATGAAAAAAGTTGATTTCGGAGCATGATTTTTGAACAGGAGCTTCAACGGTTTTGGGGCATATGAGAAATTCCCTAAGCCCCGGACCCATCGATTTTGGTCAAAAATGAAAATTTTAAAAGTGCCCCTATTTCTGCTTTAAACTTTAGTTACCATCCCAAAATGAATCCCTGAGATGAAAAAAGTTGATTTCGGAGCATGATTTTTGAACAGGAGCTTCAACAGTTTTGGGGCATATGAGAAATTCCCTAAGCCCCGGACCCATCGATTTTGGTCAAAAATGAAAATTTTAAAAGTGCCCCTATTTCTGCTTTAAACTTTAGTTACCATCCCAAAATAAATCCCTGAGATGAAAAAAGTTGATTTCGGAGCATGATTTTTGAACAGGAGCTTCAACGGTTTTGGGGCATATGAGAAATTCCATAAGCCCCGGACCCATCGATTTTGGTCAAAAATGAAAATTTTAAAAGTGCCCCTATTTCTGCTTTAAACTTTAGTTACCATCCCAAAATGAATCCCTGAGATGAAAAAAGTTGATTTCGGAGCATGATTTTTGAACAGGAGCTTCAACGGTTTTGTGGCATATGAGAAATTCCCTAAGCCCCGGACCCATCGATTTTGGTCAAAAATGAAAATTTTAAAAGTACCCCTATTTCTGCTTTAAACTTTAGTTACCATCCCAAAATGAATCCTGAGATGAAAAAAGTTGATTTCGGAGCATGATTTTTGAACAGGAGCTTCAACGGTTTTGGGGCATATGAGAAATTCCCTAAGCCCCGGACCCATCGATTTTGGTCAAAAATGAAAATTTTAAAAGTGCCCCTATTTCTGCTTTAAACTTTAGTTACCATCCCAAAATAAATCCCTGAGATGAAAAAAGTTGATTTCGGAGCATGATTTTTGAACAGGAGCTTCAACGGTTTTGGGGCATATGAGAAATTCCATAAGCCCCGGACCCATCGATTTTGGTCAAAAATGAAAATTTTAAAAGTGCCCCTATTTCTGCTTTAAACTTTAGTTACCATCCCAAAATGAATCCCTGAGATGAAAAAAGTTGATTTCGGAGCATGATTTTTGAACAGGAGCTTCAACGGTTTTGTGGCATATGAGAAATTCCCTAAGCCCCGGACCCATCGATTTTGGTCAAAAATGAAAATTTTAAAAGAACCCCTATTTCTGCTTTAAACTTTAGTTACCATCCCAAAATGAATCCCTGAGATGAAAAAAGTTGATTTCGGAGCATGATTTTTGAACAGGAGCTTCAACGGTTTTGGGGCATATGAGAAATTCCCTAAGCCCCGGACCCATCGATTTTGATCAAAAATGAAAATTTTAAAAGTGCCCCTATTACTGCTTTAAACTTTAGTTACCATCCCAAAATGAATCCCTGAGATGAAAAAAGTTGATTTCGGAGCATGATTTTTGAACAGGAGCTTCAACAGTTTTGGGGCATATGAGAAATTCCCTAAGCCACGGACCCATCGATTTTGGTCAAAAATGAAAATTTTAAAAGTGCCCCTATTTCTGCTTTAAACTTTAGTTACCATCCCAAAATGAATCCCTGAGATGAAAAAAGTTGATTTCGGAGCATGATTTTTGAACAGGAGCTTCAACGGTTTTGGGGCATATGAGAAATTCCATAAGCCCCGGACCCATCGATTTTGGTCAAAAATGAAAATTTTAAAAGTGCCCCTATTTCTGCTTTAAACTTTAGTTACCATCCCAAAATGAATCCCTGAGATGAAAAAAGTTGATTTCGGAGCATGATTTTTGAACAGGAGCTTCAACGGTTTTGTGGCATATGAGAAATTCCCTAAGCCCCGGACCCATCGATTTTGGTCAAAAATGAAAATTTTAAAAGTACCCCTATTTCTGCTTTAAACTTTAGTTACCATCCCAAAATGAATCCTGAGATGAAAAAAGTTGATTTCGGAGCATGATTTTTGAACAGGAGCTTCAACGGTTTTGGGGCATATGAGAAATTCCCTAAGCCCCGGACCCATCGATTTTGGTCAAAAATGAAAATTTTAAAAGTGCCCCTATTTCTGCTTTAAACTTTAGTTACCATCCCAAAATAAATCCCTGAGATGAAAAAAGTTGATTTCGGAGCATGATTTTTGAACAGGAGCTTCAACGGTTTTGGGGCATATGAGAAATTCCATAAGCCCCGGACCCATCGATTTTGGTCAAAAATTAAAATTTTAAAAGTGCCCCTATTTCTGCTTTAAACTTTAGTTACCATCCCAAAATGAATCCCTGAGATGAAAAAAGTTGATTTCGGAGCATGATTTTTGAACAGGAGCTTCAACGGTTTTGTGGCATATGAGAAATTCCCTAAGCCCCGGACCCATCGATTTTGGTCAAAAATGAAAATTTTAAAAGTACCCCTATTTCTGCTTTAAACTTTAGTTACCATCCCAAAATGAATCCCTGAGATGAAAAAAGTTGATTTCGGAGCATGATTTTTGAACAGGAGCTTCAACGGTTTTGGGGCATATGAGAAATTCCCTAAGCCCCGGACCCATCGATTTTGATCAAAAATGAAAATTTTAAAAGTGCCCCTATTACTGCTTTAAACTTTAGTTACCATCCCAAAATGAATCCCTGAGATGAAAAAAGTTGATTTCGGAGCATGATTTTTGAACAGGAGCTTCAACAGTTTTGGGGCATATGAGAAATTCCCTAAGCCACGGACCCATCGATTTTGGTCAAAAATGAAAATTTTAAAAGTGCCCCTATTTCTGCTTTAAACTTTAGTTACCATCCCAAAATGAATCCCTGAGATGAAAAAAGTTGATTTCGGAGCATGATTTTTGAACAGGAGCTTCAACGGTTTTGGGGCATATGAGAAATTCCCTAAGCCCCGGACCCATCGATTTTGGTCAAAAATGAAAATGTTAAAAGTGCCCCTATTTCTGCTTTAAACTTTAGTTACCATCCCAAAATGAATCCCTGAGATGAAAAAAGTTGATTTCGGAGCATGATTTTTGAACAGGAGCTTCAACGGTTTTGGGGCATATGAGAAATTCCCTAAGCCCCGGACCCATCGATTTTGGTCAAAAATGAAAATTTTAAAAGTGCCCCTATTTCTACTTTAAACTTTAGTTACCATCCCAAAATGAATCCCTGAGATGAAAAAAGTTGATTTCGGAGCATGATTTTTGAACAGGAGCTTCAACGGTTTTGGGGCATATGAGAAATTCCCTAAGCCCCGGACCCATCGATTTTGGTCAAAAATGAAAATTTTAAAAGTGCCCCTATTACTGCTTTAAACTTTAGTTACCATCCCAAAATGAATCCCTGAGATGAAAAAAGTTGATTTCGGAGCATGATTTTTGAACAGGAGCTTCAACGGTTTTGGGGCATATGAGAAATTCCCTAAGCCCCGGACCCATCGATTTTGGTCAAAAATGAAAATGTTAAAAGTGCCCCTATTTCTGCTTTAAACTTTAGTTACCATCCCAAAATGAATCCCTGAGATGAAAAAAGTTGATTTCGGAGCATGATTTTTGAACAGGAGCTTCAACGGTTTTGTGGCATATGAGAAATTCCCTAAGCCCCGGACCCATCGATTTTGGTCAAAAATGAAAATTTTAAAAGTGCCCCTATTTCTGCTTTAAACTTTAGTTACCATCCCAAAATGAATCCCTGAGATGAAAAAAGTTGATTTCGGAGCATGATTTTTGAACAGGAGCTTCAACGGTTTTGTGGCATATGAGAAATTCCCTATGCCCCAGGACCCATCGATTTTGGTCTAAAATGAATATTTTAAAAGTGCCCCTATTTCTGCTTTAAACTTTAGTTACCATCCCAAAATGAATCCCTGAGATGAAAAAAGTTGATTTCGGAGCATGATTTTTGAACAGGAGCTTCAACGGTTTTGGGGCATATGAGAAATTCCCTAAGCCCCGGACCCATCGATTTTGGTCAAAAATGAAAATTTTAAAAGTGCCCCTATTTCTGCTTTAAACTTTAGTTACCATCCCAAAATGAATCCCTGAGATGAAAAAAGTTGATTTCGGAGCATGATTTTTGAACAGGAGCTTCAACAGTTTTGGGGCATATGAGAAATTCCCTAAGCCCCGGACCCATCGATTTTGGTCAAAAATGAAAATTTTAAAAGTGCCCCTATTTCTGCTTTAAACTTTAGTTACCATCCCAAAATAAATCCCTGAGATGAAAAAAGTTGATTTCGGAGCATGATTTTTGAACAGGAGCTTCAACGGTTTTGGGGCATATGAGAAATTCCATAAGGCCCGGACCCATCGATTTTGGTCAAAAATGAAAATTTTAAAAGTGCCCCTATTTCTGCTTTAAACTTTAGTTACCATCCCAAAATGAATCCCTGAGATGAAAAAAGTTGATTTCGGAGCATGATTTTTGAACAGGAGCTTCAACGGTTTTGTGGCATATGAGAAATTCCCTAAGCCCCGGACCCATCGATTTTGGTCAAAAATGAAAATTTTAAAAGTACCCCTATTTCTGCTTTAAACTTTAGTTACCATCCCAAAATGAATCCCTTAGATGAAAAAAGTTGATTTCGGAGCATGATTTTTGAACAGGAGCTTCAACGGTTTTGGGGCATATGAGAAATTCCCTAAGCCCCGGACCCATCGATTTTGATCAAAAATGAAAATTTTAAAAGTGCCCCTATTACTGCTTTAAACTTTAGTTACCATCCCAAAATGAATCCCTGAGATGAAAAAAGTTGATTTCGGAGCATGATTTTTGAACAGGAGCTTCAACAGTTTTGGGGCATATGAGAAATTCCCTAAGCCACGGACCCATCGATTTTGGTCAAAAATGAAAATGTTAAAAGTGCCCCTATTTCTGCTTTAAACTTTAGTTACCATCCCAAAATGAATCCCTGAGATGAAAAAAGTTGATTTCGGAGCATGATTTTTGAACAGGAGCTTCAACGGTTTTGTGGCATATGAGAAATTCCCTAAGCCCCGGACCCATCGATTTTGGTCAAAAATGAAAATTTTAAAAGTGCCCCTATTTCTGCTTTAAACTTTAGTTACCATCCCAAAATGAATCCCTGAGATGAAAAAGGTTGATTTCGGAGCATGATTTTTGAACAGGAGCTTCAACGGTTTTGTGGCATATGAGAAATTCCCTATGCCCCAGGACCCATCGATTTTGGTCTAAAATGAATATTTTAAAAGTGCCCCTATTTCTGCTTTAAACTTTAGTTACCATCCCAAAATGAATCCCTGAGATGAAAAAAGTTGATTTCGGAGCATGATTTTTGAACAGGAGCTTCAACAGTTTTGGGGCATATGAGAAATTCCCTAAGCCACGGACCCATCGATTTTGGTCAAAAATGAAAATTTTAAAAGTGCCCCTATTTCTGCTTTAAACTTTAGTTACCATCCCAAAATGAATCCCTGAGATGAAAAAAGTTGATTTCGGAGCATGATTTTTGAACAGGAGCTTCAACGGTTTTGTGGCATATGAGAAATTCCCTAAGCCCAGGACCCATCGATTTTGGTCTAAAATGAAAATTTTAAAAGTGCCCCTATTTCTGCTTTAAACTTTAGTTACCACCCCAAAATGAATCCCTGAGATGAAAAAAGTTGATTTCGGAGCATGATTTTTGAACAGGAGCTTCAACGGTTTTGGGGCATATGAGAAATTCCCTAAGCCCCGGACCCATCGATTTTGGTCAAAAATGAAAATTTTAAAAGTACCCCTATTTCTGCTTTAAACTTTATTTACCATCCCAAAATGAATCCCTGAGATGAAAAAAGTTGATTTCGGAGCATGATTTTTGAACAGGAGCTTCAACGGTTTTGGGGCATATGAGAAATTCCCTAAGCCCCGGACCCATCGATTTTGGTCAAAAATGAAAATTTTAAAAGTGCCCCTATTTCTGCTTTAAACTTTAGTTACCATCCCAAAATGAATCCCTGAGATGAAAAAAGTTGATTTCGGAGCATGATTTTTGAACAGGAGCTTCAACGGTTTTGTGGCATATGAGAAATTCCCTAAGCCCCGGACCCATCGATTTTGGTCAAAAATGAAAATTTTAAAAGTGCCCCTATTTCTGCTTTAAACTTTAGTTACCATCCCAAAATGAATCCCTGAGATGAAAAAAGTTGATTTCGGAGCATGATTTTTGAACAGGAGCTTCAACGGTTTTGGGGCATATGAGAAATTCCCTAAGCCCCGGACCCATCGATTTTGGCCAAAAATGAAAATTTTAAAAGTGCCCCTATTTCTGCTTTAAACTTTAGTTACCATCCCAAAATGAATCCCTGAGATGAAAAAAGTTGATTTCGGAGCATGATTTTTGAACAGGAGCTTCAACGGTTTTGTGGCATATGAGAAATTCCCTAAGCCCCGGACCCATCGATTTTGGTCAAAAATGAAAATGTTAAAAGTGCCCCTATTTCTGCTTTAAACTTTAGTTACCATCCCAAAATGAATCCCTGAGATGAAAAAAGTTGATTTCGGAGCATGATTTTTGAACAGGAGCTTCAACGGTTTTGTGGCATATGAGAAATTCCCTAAGCCCCGGACCCATCGATTTTGGTCAAAAATGAAAATTTTAAAAGTGCCCCTATTTCTGCTTTAAACTTTAGTTACCATCCCAAAATGAATCCCTGAGATGAAAAAAGTTGATTTCGGAGCATGATTTTTGAACAGGAGCTTCAACGGTTTTGTGGCATATGAGAAATTCCCTATGCCCCAGGACCCATCGATTTTGGTCTAAAATGAATATTTTAAAAGTGCCCCTATTTCTGCTTTAAACTTTAGTTACCATCCCAAAATGAATCCCTGAGATGAAAAAAGTTGATTTCGGAGCATGATTTTTGAACAGGAGCTTCAACGGTTTTGGGGCATATGAGAAATTCCCTAAGCCCCGGACCCATCGATTTTGGTCAAAAATGAAAATTTTAAAAGTGCCCCTATTTCTGCTTTAAACTTTAGTTACCATCCCAAAATGAATCCCTGAGATGAAAAAAGTTGATTTCGGAGCATGATTTTTGAACAGGAGCTTCAACAGTTTTGGGGCATATGAGAAATTCCCTAAGCCCCGGACCCATCGATTTTGGTCAAAAATGAAAATTTTAAAAGTGCCCCTATTTCTGCTTTAAACTTTAGTTACCATCCCAAAATAAATCCCTGAGATGAAAAAAGTTGATTTCGGAGCATGATTTTTGAACAGGAGCTTCAACGGTTTTGGGGCATATGAGAAATTCCATAAGGCCCGGACCCATCGATTTTGGTCAAAAATGAAAATTTTAAAAGTGCCCCTATTTCTGCTTTAAACTTTAGTTACCATCCCAAAATGAATCCCTGAGATGAAAAAAGTTGATTTCGGAGCATGATTTTTGAACAGGAGCTTCAACGGTTTTGTGGCATATGAGAAATTCCCTAAGCCCCGGACCCATCGATTTTGGTCAAAAATGAAAATTTTAAAAGTACCCCTATTTCTGCTTTAAACTTTAGTTACCATCCCAAAATGAATCCCTTAGATGAAAAAAGTTGATTTCGGAGCATGATTTTTGAACAGGAGCTTCAACGGTTTTGGGGCATATGAGAAATTCCCTAAGCCACGGACCCATCGATTTTGGTCAAAAATGAAAATGTTAAAAGTGCCCCTATTTCTGCTTTAAACTTTAGTTACCATCCCAAAATGAATCCCTGAGATGAAAAAAGTTGATTTCGGAGCATGATTTTTGAACAGGAGCTTCAACGGTTTTGTGGCATATGAGAAATTCCCTAAGCCCCGGACCCATCGATTTTGGTCAAAAATGAAAATTTTAAAAGTGCCCCTATTTCTGCTTTAAACTTTAGTTACCATCCCAAAATGAATCCCTGAGATGAAAAAGGTTGATTTCGGAGCATGATTTTTGAACAGGAGCTTCAACGGTTTTGTGGCATATGAGAAATTCCCTATGCCCCAGGACCCATCGATTTTGGTCTAAAATGAATATTTTAAAAGTGCCCCTATTTCTGCTTTAAACTTTAGTTACCATCCCAAAATGAATCCCTGAGATGAAAAAAGTTGATTTCGGAGCATGATTTTTGAACAGGAGCTTCAACAGTTTTGGGGCATATGAGAAATTCCCTAAGCCACGGACCCATCGATTTTGGTCAAAAATGAAAATTTTAAAAGTGCCCCTATTTCTGCTTTAAACTTTAGTTACCATCCCAAAATGAATCCCTGAGATGAAAAAAGTTGATTTCGGAGCATGATTTTTGAACAGGAGCTTCAACGGTTTTGTGGCATATGAGAAATTCCCTAAGCCCAGGACCCATCGATTTTGGTCTAAAATGAAAATTTTAAAAGTGCCCCTATTTCTGCTTTAAACTTTAGTTACCACCCCAAAATGAATCCCTGAGATGAAAAAAGTTGATTTCGGAGCATGATTTTTGAACAGGAGCTTCAACGGTTTTGGGGCATATGAGAAATTCCCTAAGCCCCGGACCCATCGATTTTGGTCAAAAATGAAAATTTTAAAAGTACCCCTATTTCTGCTTTAAACTTTATTTACCATCCCAAAATGAATCCCTGAGATGAAAAAAGTTGATTTCGGAGCATGATTTTTGAACAGGAGCTTCAACGGTTTTGGGGCATATGAGAAATTCCCTAAGCCCCGGACCCATCGATTTTGGTCAAAAATGAAAATTTTAAAAGTGCCCCTATTTCTGCTTTAAACTTTAGTTACCATCCCAAAATGAATCCCTGAGATGAAAAAAGTTGATTTCGGAGCATGATTTTTGAACAGGAGCTTCAACGGTTTTGTGGCATATGAGAAATTCCCTAAGCCCCGGACCCATCGATTTTGGTCAAAAATGAAAATTTTAAAAGTGCCCCTATTTCTGCTTTAAACTTTAGTTACCATCCCAAAATGAATCCCTGAGATGAAAAAAGTTGATTTCGGAGCATGATTTTTGAACAGGAGCTTCAACGGTTTTGGGGCATATGAGAAATTCCCTAAGCCCCGGACCCATCGATTTTGGCCAAAAATGAAAATTTTAAAAGTGCCCCTATTTCTGCTTTAAACTTTAGTTACCAACCCAAAATGAATCCCTGAGATGAAAAAAGTTGATTTCGGAGCATGATTTTTGAACAGGAGCTTCAACGGTTTTGTGGCATATGAGAAATTCCCTAAGCCCCGGACCCATCGATTTTGGTCAAAAATGAAAATTTTAAAAGTGCCCCTATTTCTGCTTTAAACTTTAGTTACCATCCCAAAATGAATCCCTGAGATGAAAAAAGTTGATTTCGGAGCATGATTTTTTAACAGGAGCTTCAACGGTTTTGGGGCATATGAGAAATTCCCTAAGCCCCGGACCCATCGATTTTGGTCAAAAATGAAATTTTAAAAGTGCCCCTATTTCTGCTTTAAACTTTAGTTACCATCCCAAAATGAATCCCTGAGATGAAAAAAGTTGATTTCGGAGCATGATTTTTGAACAGGAGCTTCAACGGTTTTGGGGCATATGAGAAAGTCCCTAAGCCCCGGACCCATCGACTTTGATCAAAAATGAAAATTTTAAAAGTGCCCCTATTTCTGCTTTAAACTTTAGTTACCATCCCAAAATGAATCCGAGATGAAAAAAGTTGATTTCGGAGCATGATTTTTGAACAGGAGCTTCAACAGTTTTGGGGCATATGAGAAATTCCCTAAGCCACGGACCCATCGATTTTGGTCAAAAATGAAAATTTTTAAAAGTGCCCCTATTTCTGCTTTAAACTTTAGTTACCATCCCAAAATGAATCCCTGAGATGAAAAAAGTTGATTTCGGAGCATGATTTTTGAACAGGAGCTTCAACGGTTTTGTGGCATATGAGAAATTCCCTAAGCCCAGGACCCATCGATTTTAGTCTAAAATGAAAATTTTAAAAGTGCCCCTATTTCTGCTTTAAACTTTAGTTACCATCCCAAAATGAATCCCTGAGATGAAAAAAGTTGATTTCGGAGCATGATTTTTGAACAGGAGCTTCAACGGTTTTGGGGCATATGAGAAATTCCCTAAGCCCCGGACCCATCGATTTTGGTCAAAAATGAAAATTTTAAAAGTACCCCTATTTCTGCTTTAAACTTTAGTTACCATCCCAAAATGAATCCCTGAGATGAAAAAAGTTGATTTCGGAGCATGATTTTTGAACAGGAGCTTCAACGGTTTTGGGGCATATGAGAAATTCCCTAAGCCCCGGACCCATCGATTTTGGTCAAAAATGAAAATTTTAAAAGTGCCCCTATTTCTGCTTTAAACTTTAGTTACCATCCCAAAATGAATCCCTGAGATGAAAAAAGTTGATTTCGGAGCATGATTTTTGAACAGGAGCTTCAACGGTTTTGGGGCATATGAGAAATTCCCTAAGCCCCGGACCCATCGATTTTGGTCAAAAATGAAAATGTTAAAAGTGCCCCTATTTCTGCTTTAAACTTAAGTTACCATCCCAAAATGAATCCCTGAGATGAAAAAAGTTGATTTCGGAGCATGATTTTTGAACAGGAGCTTCAACGGTTTAGGGGCATATGAGAAATTCCCTAAGTCCTGGACCCATCGATTTTGGTCAAAAATGAAAATTTTAAAAGTGCTCCTATTTCTGCTTTAAACTTTAGTTACCATCCCAAAATGAATCCTGAGATGAAAAAAGTTGATTTCGGAGCATGATTTTTGAACAGGAGCTTCAACGGTTTTGGGGCATATGAGAAATTCCCTAAGCCCCGGACCCATCGATTTTGGTCAAAAATGAAAATTTTAAAAGTGCCCCTATTTCTGCTTTAAACTTTAGTTACCATCCCAAAATGAATCCCTGAGATGAAAAAAGTTGATTTCGGAGCATGATTTTTGAACAGGAGCTTCAACAGTTTTGGGGCATATGAGAAATTCCCTAAGCCCCGGACCCATCGATTTTGGTCAAAAATGAAAATTTTAAAAGTGCCCCTATTTCTGCTTTAAACTTTAGTTACCATCCCAAAATAAATCCCTGAGATGAAAAAAGTTGATTTCGGAGCATGATTTTTGAACAGGAGCTTCAACGGTTTTGGGGCATATGAGAAATTCCATAAGCCCCGGACCCATCGATTTTGGTCAAAAATGAAAATTTTAAAAGTGCCCCTATTTCTGCTTTAAACTTTAGTTACCATCCCAAAATGAATCCCTGAGATGAAAAAAGTTGATTTCTGAGCATGATTTTTGAACAGGAGCTTCAACGGTTTTGTGGCATATGAGAAATTCCCTAAGCCCCGGACCCATCGATTTTGGTCAAAAATGAAAATTTTAAAAGTACCCCTATTTCTGCTTTAAACTTTAGTTACCATCCCAAAATGAATCCTGAGATGAAAAAAGTTGATTTCGGAGCATGATTTTTGAACAGGAGCTTCAACGGTTTTGGGGCATATGAGAAATTCCCTAAGCCCCGGACCCATCGATTTTGGTCAAAAATGAAAATTTTAAAAGTGCCCCTATTTCTGCTTTAAACTTTAGTTACCATCCCAAAATAAATCCCTGAGATGAAAAAAGTTGATTTCGGAGCATGATTTTTGAACAGGAGCTTCAACGGTTTTGGGGCATATGAGAAATTCCATAAGCCCCGGACCCATCGATTTTGGTCAAAAATGAAAATTTTAAAAGTGCCCCTATTTCTGCTTTAAACTTTAGTTACCATCCCAAAATGAATCCCTGAGATGAAAAAAGTTGATTTCGGAGCATGATTTTTGAACAGGAGCTTCAACGGTTTTGTGGCATATGAGAAATTCCCTAAGCCCCGGACCCATCGATTTTGGTCAAAAATGAAAATTTTAAAAGAACCCCTATTTCTGCTTTAAACTTTAGTTACCATCCCAAAATGAATCCCTGAGATGAAAAAAGTTGATTTCGGAGCATGATTTTTGAACAGGAGCTTCAACGGTTTTGGGGCATATGAGAAATTCCCTAAGCCCCGGACCCATCGATTTTGATCAAAAATGAAAATTTTAAAAGTGCCCCTATTACTGCTTTAAACTTTAGTTACCATCCCAAAATGAATCCCTGAGATGAAAAAAGTTGATTTCGGAGCATGATTTTTGAACAGGAGCTTCAACAGTTTTGGGGCATATGAGAAATTCCCTAAGCCACGGACCCATCGATTTTGGTCAAAAATGAAAATTTTAAAAGTGCCCCTATTTCTGCTTTAAACTTTAGTTACCATCCCAAAATGAATCCCTGAGATGAAAAAAGTTGATTTCGGAGCATGATTTTTGAACAGGAGCTTCAACGGTTTTGGGGCATATGAGAAATTCCATAAGCCCCGGACCCATCGATTTTGGTCAAAAATGAAAATTTTAAAAGTGCCCCTATTTCTGCTTTAAACTTTAGTTACCATCCCAAAATGAATCCCTGAGATGAAAAAAGTTGATTTCGGAGCATGATTTTTGAACAGGAGCTTCAACGGTTTTGTGGCATATGAGAAATTCCCTAAGCCCCGGACCCATCGATTTTGGTCAAAAATGAAAATTTTAAAAGTACCCCTATTTCTGCTTTAAACTTTAGTTACCATCCCAAAATGAATCCTGAGATGAAAAAAGTTGATTTCGGAGCATGATTTTTGAACAGGAGCTTCAACGGTTTTGGGGCATATGAGAAATTCCCTAAGCCCCGGACCCATCGATTTTGGTCAAAAATGAAAATTTTAAAAGTGCCCCTATTTCTGCTTTAAACTTTAGTTACCATCCCAAAATAAATCCCTGAGATGAAAAAAGTTGATTTCGGAGCATGATTTTTGAACAGGAGCTTCAACGGTTTTGGGGCATATGAGAAATTCCCTAAGCCCCGGACCCATCGATTTTGGTCAAAAATGAAAATTTTAAAAGAACCCCTATTTCTGCTTTAAACTTTAGTTACCATCCCAAAATGAATCCCTGAGATGAAAAAAGTTGATTTCGGAGCATGATTTTTGAACAGGAGCTTCAACGGTTTTGGGGCATATGAGAAATTCCCTAAGCCCCGGACCCATCGATTTTGATCAAAAATGAAAATTTTAAAAGTGCCCCTATTACTGCTTTAAACTTTAGTTACCATCCCAAAATGAATCCCTGAGATGAAAAAAGTTGATTTCGGAGCATGATTTTTGAACAGGAGCTTCAACAGTTTTGGGGCATATGAGAAATTCCCTAAGCCACGGACCCATCGATTTTGGTCAAAAATGAAAATTTTAAAAGTGCCCCTATTTCTGCTTTAAACTTTAGTTACCATCCCAAAATGAATCCCTGAGATGAAAAAAGTTGATTTCGGAGCATGATTTTTGAACAGGAGCTTCAACGGTTTTGGGGCATATGAGAAATTCCATAAGCCCCGGACCCATCGATTTTGGTCAAAAATGAAAATTTTAAAAGTGCCCCTATTTCTGCTTTAAACTTTAGTTACCATCCCAAAATGAATCCCTGAGATGAAAAAAGTTGATTTCGGAGCATGATTTTTGAACAGGAGCTTCAACGGTTTTGTGGCATATGAGAAATTCCCTAAGCCCCGGACCCATCGATTTTGGTCAAAAATGAAAATTTTAAAAGTACCCCTATTTCTGCTTTAAACTTTAGTTACCATCCCAAAATGAATCCTGAGATGAAAAAAGTTGATTTCGGAGCATGATTTTTGAACAGGAGCTTCAACGGTTTTGGGGCATATGAGAAATTCCCTAAGCCCCGGACCCATCGATTTTGGTCAAAAATGAAAATTTTAAAAGTGCCCCTATTTCTGCTTTAAACTTTAGTTACCATCCCAAAATAAATCCCTGAGATGAAAAAAGTTGATTTCGGAGCATGATTTTTGAACAGGAGCTTCAACGGTTTTGGGGCATATGAGAAATTCCATAAGCCCCGGACCCATCGATTTTGGTCAAAAATGAAAATTTTAAAAGTACCCCTATTTCTGCTTTAAACTTTAGTTACCATCCCAAAATGAATCCCTGAGATGAAAAAAGTTGATTTCGGAGCATGATTTTTGAACAGGAGCTTCAACGGTTTTGGGGCATATGAGAAATTCCCTAAGCCCCGGACCCATCGATTTTGATCAAAAATGAAAATTTTAAAAGTGCCCCTATTACTGCTTTAAACTTTAGTTACCATCCCAAAATGAATCCCTGAGATGAAAAAAGTTGATTTCGGAGCATGATTTTTGAACAGGAGCTTCAACAGTTTTGGGGCATATGAGAAATTCCCTAAGCCACGGACCCATCGATTTTGGTCAAAAATGAAAATTTTAAAAGTGCCCCTATTTCTGCTTTAAACTTTAGTTACCATCCCAAAATGAATCCCTGAGATGAAAAAAGTTGATTTCGGAGCATGATTTTTGAACAGGAGCTTCAACGGTTTTGGGGCATATGAGAAATTCCCTAAGCCCCGGACCCATCGATTTTGGTCAAAAATGAAAATGTTAAAAGTGCCCCTATTTCTGCTTTAAACTTTAGTTACCATCCCAAAATGAATCCCTGAGATGAAAAAAGTTGATTTCGGAGCATGATTTTTGAACAGGAGCTTCAACGGTTTTGGGGCATATGAGAAATTCCCTAAGCCCCGGACCCATCGATTTTGGTCAAAAATGAAAATTTTAAAAGTGCCCCTATTTCTACTTTAAACTTTAGTTACCATCCCAAAATGAATCCCTGAGATGAAAAAAGTTGATTTCGGAGCATGATTTTTGAACAGGAGCTTCAACGGTTTTGGGGCATATGAGAAATTCCCTAAGCCCCGGACCCATCGATTTTGGTCAAAAATGAAAATTTTAAAAGTGCCCCTATTACTGCTTTAAACTTTAGTTACCATCCCAAAATGAATCCCTGAGATGAAAAAAGTTGATTTCGGAGCATGATTTTTGAACAGGAGCTTCAACAGTTTTGGGGCATATGAGAAATTCCCTAAGCCACGGACCCATCGATTTTGGTCAAAAATGAAAATTTTAAAAGTGCCCCTCTTTCTGCTTTAAACTTTAGTTACCATCCCAAAATGAATCCCTGAGATGAAAAAAGTTGATTTCGGAGCATGATTTTTGAACAGGAGCTTCAACGGTTTTGGGGCATATGAGAAATTCCCTAAGCCCCGGACCCATCGATTTTGGTCAAAAATGAAAATGTTAAAAGTGCCCCTATTTCTGCTTTAAACTTTAGTTACCATCCCAAAATGAATCCCTGAGATGAAAAAAGTTGATTTCGGAGCATGATTTTTGAACAGGAGCTTCAACGGTTTTGTGGCATATGAGAAATTCCCTAAGCCCCGGACCCATCGATTTTGGTCAAAAATGAATATTTTAAAAGTGCCCCTATTTCTGCTTTAAACTTTAGTTACCATCCCAAAATGAATCCCTGAGATGAAAAAAGTTGATTTCGGAGCATGATTTTTGAACAGGAGCTTCAACAGTTTTGGGGCATATGAGAAATTCCCTAAGCCACGGACCCATCGATTTTGGTCAAAAATGAAAATTTTAAAAGTGCCCCTATTTCTGCTTTAAACTTTAGTTACCATCCCAAAATGAATCCCTGAGATGAAAAAAGTTGATTTCGGAGCATGATTTTTGAACAGGAGCTTCAACGGTTTTGGGGCATATGAGAAATTCCCTAAGCCCCGGACCCATCGATTTTGGTCAAAAATGAACATTTTAAAAGTACCCCTATTTCTGCTTTAAACTTTATTTACCATCCCAAAATGAATCCCTGAGATGAAAAAAGTTGATTTCGGAGCATGATTTTTGAACAGGAGCTTCAACGGTTTTGGGGCATATGAGAAATTCCCTAAGCCCCGGACCCATCGATTTTGGTCAAAAATGAAAATTTTAAAAGTGCCCCTATTTCTGCTTTAAACTTTAGTTACCATCCCAAAATGAATCCCTGAGATGAAAAAAGTTGATTTCGGAGCATGATTTTTGAACAGGAGCTTCAACGGTTTTGTGGCATATGAGAAATTCCCTAAGCCCCGGACCCATCGATTTTGGTCAAAAATGAAAATTTTAAAAGTGCCCCTATTTCTGCTTTAAACTTTAGTTACCATCCCAAAATGAATCCCTGAGATGAAAAAAGTTGATTTCGGAGCATGATTTTTGAACAGGAGCTTCAACGGTTTTGGGGCATATGAGAAATTCCCTAAGCCCCGGACCCATCGATTTTGGCCAAAAATGAAAATTTTAAAAGTGCCCCTATTTCTGCTTTAAACTTTAGTTACCATCCCAAAATGAATCCCTGAGATGAAAAAAGTTGATTTCGGAGCATGATTTTTGAACAGGAGCTTCAACGGTTTTGTGGCATATGAGAAATTCCCTAAGCCCCGGACCCATCGATTTTGGTCAAAAATGAAAATTTTAAAAGTGCCCCTATTTCTGCTTTAAACTTTAGTTACCATCCCAAAATGAATCCCTGAGATGAAAAAAGTTGATTTCGGAGCATGATTTTTTAACAGGAGCTTCAACGGTTTTGGGGCATATGAGAAATTCCCTAAGCCCCGGACCCATCGATTTTGGTCAAAAATGAAATTTTAAAAGTGCCCCTATTTCTGCTTTAAACTTTAGTTACCATCCCAAAATGAATCCCTGAGATGAAAAAAGTTGATTTCGGAGCATGATTTTTGAACAGGAGCTTCAACGGTTTAGGGGCATATGAGAAATTCCCTAAGCCCTGGACCCATCGATTTTGGTCAAAAATGAAAATTTTAAAAGTGCTCCTATTTCTGCTTTAAACTTTAGTTACCATCCCAAAATGAATCCTGAGATGAAAAAAGTTGATTTCGGAGCATGATTTTTGAACAGGAGCTTCAACGGTTTTGGGGCATATGAGAAATTCCCTAAGCCCCGGACCCATCGATTTTGGTCAAAAATGAAAATTTTAAAAGTGCCCCTATTTCTGCTTTAAACTTTAGTTACCATCCCAAAATGAATCCCTGAGATGAAAAAAGTTGATTTCGGAGCATGATTTTTGAACAGGAGCTTCAACAGTTTTGGGGCATATGAGAAATTCCCTAAGCCCCAGACCCATCGATTTTGGTCAAAAATGAAAATTTTAAAAGTGCCCCTATTTCTGCTTTAAACTTTAGTTACCATCCCAAAATAAATCCCTGAGATGAAAAAAGTTGATTTCGGAGCATGATTTTTGAACAGGAGCTTCAACGGTTTTGGGGCATATGAGAAATTCCATAAGCCCCGGACCCATCGATTTTGGTCAAAAATGAAAATTTTAAAAGTGCCCCTATTTCTGCTTTAAACTTTAGTTACCATCCCAAAATGAATCCCTGAGATGAAAAAAGTTGATTTCGGAGCATGATTTTTGAACAGGAGCTTCAACGGTTTTGTGGCATATGAGAAATTCCCTAAGCCCCGGACCCATCGATTTTGGTCAAAAATGAAAATTTTAAAAGTACCCCTATTTCTGCTTTAAACTTTAGTTACCATCCCAAAATGAATCCTGAGATGAAAAAAGTTGATTTCGGAGCATGATTTTTGAACAGGAGCTTCAACGGTTTTGGGGCATATGAGAAATTCCCTAAGCCCCGGACCCATCGATTTTGGTCAAAAATGAAAATTTTAAAAGTGCCCCTATTTCTGCTTTAAACTTTAGTTACCATCCCAAAATAAATCCCTGAGATGAAAAAAGTTGATTTCGGAGCATGATTTTTGAACAGGAGCTTCAACGGTTTTGGGGCATATGAGAAATTCCATAAGCCCCGGACCCATCGATTTTGGTCAAAAATGAAAATTTTAAAAGTGCCCCTATTTCTGCTTTAAACTTTAGTTACCATCCCAAAATGAATCCCTGAGATGAAAAAAGTTGATTTCGGAGCATGATTTTTGAACAGGAGCTTCAACGGTTTTGTGGCATATGAGAAATTCCCTAAGCCCCGGACCCATCGATTTTGGTCAAAAATGAAAATTTTAAAAGTACCCCTATTTCTGCTTTAAACTTTAGTTACCATCCCAAAATGAATCCCTGAGATGAAAAAAGTTGATTTCGGAGCATGATTTTTGAACAGGAGCTTCAACGGTTTTGGGGCATATGAGAAATTCCCTAAGCCCCGGACCCATCGATTTTGATCAAAAATGAAAATTTTAAAAGTGCCCCTATTACTGCTTTAAACTTTAGTTACCATCCCAAAATGAATCCCTGAGATGAAAAAAGTTGATTTCGGAGCATGATTTTTGAACAGGAGCTTCAACAGTTTTGGGGCATATGAGAAATTCCCTAAGCCACGGACCCATCGATTTTGGTCAAAAATGAAAATTTTAAAAGTGCCCCTATTTCTGCTTTAAACTTTAGTTACCATCCCAAAATGAATCCCTGAGATGAAAAAAGTTGATTTCGGAGCATGATTTTTGAACAGGAGCTTCAACGGTTTGGGGCATATGAGAAATTCCATAAGCCCCGGACCCATCGATTTTGGTCAAAAATGAAAATTTTAAAAGTGCCCCTATTTCTGCTTTAAACTTTAGTTACCATCCCAAAATGAATCCCTGAGATGAAAAAAGTTGATTTCGGAGCATGATTTTTGAACAGGGGCTTCAACGGTTTTGTGGCATATGAGAAATTCCCTAAGCCCCGGACCCATCGATTTTGGTCAAAAATGAAAATTTTAAAAGTACCCCTATTTCTGCTTTAAACTTTAGTTACCATCCCAAAATGAATCCTGAGATGAAAAAAGTTGATTTCGGAGCATGATTTTTGAACAGGAGCTTCAACGGTTTTGGGGCATATGAGAAATTCCCTAAGCCCCGGACCCATCGATTTTGGTCAAAAATGAAAATTTTAAAAGTGCCCCTATTTCTGCTTTAAACTTTAGTTACCATCCCAAAATAAATCCCTGAGATGAAAAAAGTTGATTTCGGAGCATGATTTTTGAACAGGAGCTTCAACGGTTTTGGGGCATATGAGAAATTCCATAAGCCCCGGACCCATCGATTTTGGTCAAAAATGAAAATTTTAAAAGTGCCCCTATTTCTGCTTTAAACTTTAGTTACCATCCCAAAATGAATCCCTGAGATGAAAAAAGTTGATTTCGGAGCATGATTTTTGAACAGGAGCTTCAACGGTTTTGTGGCATATGAGAAATTCCCTAAGCCCCGGACCCATCGATTTTGGTCAAAAATGAAAATTTTAAAAGTACCCCTATTTCTGCTTTAAACTTTAGTTACCATCCCAAAATGAATCCCTGAGATGAAAAAAGTTGATTTCGGAGCATGATTTTTGAACAGGAGCTTCAACGGTTTTGGGGCATATGAGAAATTCCCTAAGCCCCAGACCCATCGATTTTGGTCAAAAATGAAAATTTTAAAAGTGCCCCTATTTCTGCTTTAAACTTTAGTTACCTTCCCAAAATGAATCCCTGAGATGAAAAAAGTTGATTTCGGAGCATGATTTTTGAACAGGAGCTTCAACGGTTTTGGGGCATATGAGAAATTCCCTAAGCCCCGGACCCATCGATTTTGGTCAAAAATGAAAATTTTAAAAGTGCCCCTATTTCTGCTTTAAACTTTAGTTACCATCCCAAAATGAATCCCTGAGATGAAAAAAGTTGATTTCGGAGCATGATTTTTGAACAGGAGCTTCAACGGTTTTGGGGCATATGAGAAATTCCCTAAGTCCCGGACCCATCAATTTTGGTCAAAAATAAAAATTTTAAAAGTGCCCCTATTTCTGCTTTAAACTTTAGTTACCATCCTAAAATGAATCCCTGAGATGAAAAAAGTTGATTTCGGAGCATGATTTTTGAACAGGAGCTTCAACGGTTTTGGGCCATATGAGAAATTCCCTAAGCCCCGGACCCATCGATTTTGGTCAAAGATGAAAATTTTAAAAGTGCCCCTATTTCTGCTTTAAACTTTAGTTACCATCCCAAAATGAATCCCTGAGATGAAAAAAGTTGATTTCGGAGCATGATTTTTGAACAGGTGCTTCAACGGTTTTGGGGCATATGAGAAATTCCATAAGCCCCGGACCCATCGATTTTGGTCAAAAATGAAAATTTTAAAAGTGCCCCTATTTCTGCTTTAAACTTTAGTTACCATCCCAAAATGAATCCCTGAGATGAAAAAAGTTGATTTCGGAGCATGATTTTTGAACAGGAGCTTCAACGGTTTTGTGGCATATGAGAAATTCCCTAAGCCCCGGACCCATCGATTTTGGTCAAAAATGAAAATTTTAAAAGTACCCCTATTTCTGCTTTAAACTTTAGTTACCATCCCAAAATAAATCCCTGAGATGAAAAAAGTTGATTTCGGAGCATGATTTTTGAACAGGTGCTTCAACGGTTTTGGGGCATATGAGAAATTCCCTAAGCCCCGGACCCATCGATTTTGGTCAAAAATAAAAATTTTAAAAGTGCCCCTATTTCTGCTTTAAACTTTAGTTACCATCCTAAAATGAATCCCTGAGATGAAAAAAGTTGATTTCGGAGCATGATTTTTGAACAGGAGCTTCAACGGTTTTGGGCCATATGAGAAATTCCCTAAGCCCCGGACCCATCGATTTTGGTCAAAAATGAAAATTTTAAAAGTGCCCCTATTTCTGCTTTAAACTTTAGTTACCATCCCAAAATGAATCCCTGAGATGAAAAAAGTTGATTTCGGAGCATGATTTTTGAACAAGAGCTTCAACGGTTTTGGGGCATATGAGAAATTCCATAAGCCCCGGACCCATCGATTTTGGTCAAAAATGAAAATTTTAAAAGTACCCCTATTTCTGCTTTAAACTTTAGTTACCATCCCAAAATAAATCCCTGAGATGAAAAAAGTTGATTTCGGAGCATGATTTTTGAACAGGAGCTTCAACGGTTTTGGGGCATATGAGAAATTCCCTAAGCCCCGGACCCATCGATTTTGGTCAAAAATGAAAATTTTAAAAGTACCCCTATTTCTGCTTTAAACTTTAGTTACCATCCCAAAATGAATCCCTGAGATGAAAAAAGTTGATTTCGGAGCATGATTTTTGAACAGGAGCTTCAACGGTTTTGGGGCATATGAGAAATTCCCTAAGCCCCGGACCCATCGATTTTGGTCAAAAATGAAAATGTTAAAAGTGCCCCTATTTCTGCTTTAAACTTTAGTTACCATCCCAAAATGAATCCCTGAGATGAAAAAAGTTGATTTCGGAGCATGATTTTTGAACAGGAGCTTCAACGGTTTTGTGGCATATGAGAAATTCCCTAAGCCCCGGACCCATCGATTTTGGTCAAAAATGAAAATTTTAAAAGTGCCCCTATTTCTGCTTTAAACTTTAGTTACCATCCCAAAATGAATCCCTGAGATGAAAAAAGTTGATTTCGGAGCATGATTTTTGAACAGGAGCTTCAACGGTTTAGGGGCATATGAGAAATTCCCTAAGCCCCGGACCCATCGATTTTGGTCAAAAATGAAAATTTTAAAAGTGCCCCTATTTCTGCTTTAAACTTTAGTTACCATCCCAAAATGAATCCCTGAGATGAAAAAAGTTGATTTCGGAGCATGATTTTTGAACAGGAGCTTCAACGGTTTTGGGGCATATGAGAAATTCCCTAAGCCCCGGACCTATCGATTTTGGTCAAAAATAAAAATTTTAAAAGTGCCCCTATTTCTGCTTTAAACTTTAGTTACCATCCTAAAATGAATCCCTGAGATGAAAAAAGTTGATTTCGGAGCATGATTTTTGAACAGGAGCTTCATCGGTTTTGGGCCATATGAGAAATTCCCTAAGCCCCGGACCCATCGATTTTGGTCAAAAATGAAAATTTTAAAAGTGCCCCTATTTCTGCTTTAAACTTTAGTTACCATCCCAAAATGAATCCCTGAGATGAAAAAAGTTGATTTCGGAGCATGATTTTTGAACAGGAGCTTCAACGGTTTTGGGGCATATGAGAAATTCCATAAGCCCCGGACCCATCGATTTTGGTCAAAAATGAAAATTTTAAAAGTGCCCCTATTTCTGCTTTAAACTTTAGTTACCATCCCAAAATGAATCCCTGAGATGAAAAAAGTTGATTTCGGAGCATGATTTTTGAACAGGAGCTTCAACGGTTTTGTGGCATATGAGAAATTCCCTAAGCCCCGGACCCATCGGTTTTGGTCAAAAATGAAAATTTTAAAAGTACCCCTATTTCTGCTTTAAACTTTAGTTACCATCCCAAAATGAATCCTGAGATGAAAAAAGTTGATTTCGGAGCATGATTTTTGAACAGGAGCTTCAACGGTTTTGGGGCATATGAGAAATTCCCTAAGCCCCGGATCCATCGATTTTGGTTAAAAATGAAAATTTTAAAAGTGCCCCTATTTCTGCTTTAAACTTTAGTTACCATCCCAAAATAAATCCCTGAGATGAAAAAAGTTGATTTCGGAGCATGATTTTTGAACAGGAGCTTCAACGGTTTTGGGGCATATGAGAAATTCCATAAGCCCCGGACCCATCGATTTTGGTCAAAAATGAAAATTTTAAAAGTGCCCCTATTTCTGCTTTAAACTTTAGTTACCATCCCAAAATGAATCCCTGAGATGAAAAAAGTTGATTTCGGAGCATGATTTTTGAACAGGAGCTTCAACGGTTTTGTGGCATATGAGAAATTCCCTAAGCCCCGGACCCATCGATTTTGGTCAAAAATGAAAATTTTAAAAGTACCCCTATTTCTGCTTTAAACTTTAGTTACCATCCCAAAATGAATCCCTGAGATGAAAAAAGTTGATTTCGGAGCATGATTTTTGAACAGGAGCTTCAACGGTTTTGGGGCATATGAGAAATTCCCTAAGCCCCGGACCCATCGATTTTGATCAAAAATGAAAATTTTAAAAGTGCCCCTATTACTGCTTTAAACTTTAGTTACCATCCCAAAATGAATCCCTGAGATGAAAAAAGTTGATTTCGGAGCATGATTTTTGAACAGGAGCTTCAACAGTTTTGGGGCATATGAGAAATTCCCTAAGCCACGGACCCATCGATTTTGGTCAAAAATGAAAATTTTAAAAGTGCCCCTATTTCTGCTTTAAACTTTAGTTACCATCCCAAAATGAATCCCTGAGATGAAAAAAGTTGATTTCGGAGCATGATTTTTGAACAGGAGCTTCAACGGTTTGGGGCATATGAGAAATTCCATAAGCCCCGGACCCATCGATTTTGGTCAAAAATGAAAATTTTAAAAGTGCCCCTATTTCTGCTTTAAACTTTAGTTACCATCCCAAAATGAATCCCTGAGATGAAAAAAGTTGATTTCGGAGCATGATTTTTGAACAGGAGCTTCAACGGTTTTGTGGCATATGAGAAATTCCCTAAGCCCCGGACCCATCGATTTTGGTCAAAAATGAAAATTTTAAAAGTACCCCTATTTCTGCTTTAAACTTTAGTTACCATCCCAAAATGAATCCTGAGATGAAAAAAGTTGATTTCGGAGCATGATTTTTGAACAGGAGCTTCAACGGTTTTGGGGCATATGAGAAATTCCCTAAGCCCCGGACCCATCGATTTTGGTCAAAAATGAAAATTTTAAAAGTGCCCCTATTTCTGCTTTAAACTTTAGTTACCATCCCAAAATAAATCCCTGAGATGAAAAAAGTTGATTTCGGAGCATGATTTTTGAACAGGAGCTTCAACGGTTTTGGGGCATATGAGAAATTCCATAAGCCCCGGACCCATCGATTTTGGTCAAAAATGAAAATTTTAAAAGTGCCCCTATTTCTGCTTTAAACTTTAGTTACCATCCCAAAATGAATCCCTGAGATGAAAAAAGTTGATTTCGGAGCATGATTTTTGAACAGGAGCTTCAACGGTTTTGTGGCATATGAGAAATTCCCTAAGCCCCGGACCCATCGATTTTGGTCAAAAATGAAAATTTTAAAAGTACCCCTATTTCTGCTTTAAACTTTAGTTACCATCCCAAAATGAATCCCTGAGATGAAAAAAGTTGATTTCGGAGCATGATTTTTGAACAGGAGCTTCAACGGTTTTGGGGCATATGAGAAATTCCCTAAGCCCCGGACCCATCGATTTTGATCAAAAATGAAAATTTTAAAAGTGCCCCTATTACTGCTTTAAACTTTAGTTACCATCCCAAAATGAATCCCTGAGATGAAAAAAGTTGATTTCGGAGCATGATTTTTGAACAGGAGCTTCAACAGTTTTGGGGCATATGAGAAATTCCCTAAGCCACGGACCCATCGATTTTGGTCAAAAATGAAAATTTTAAAAGTGCCCCTATTTCTGCTTTAAACTTTAGTTACCATCCCAAAATGAATCCCTGAGATGAAAAAAGTTGATTTCGGAGCATGATTTTTGAACAGGAGCTTCAACGGTTTTGGGGCATATGAGAAATTCCCTAAGCCCCGGACCCATCGATTTTGGTCAAAAATGAAAATGTTAAAAGTGCCCCTATTTCTGCTTTTAACTTTAGTTACCATCCCAAAATGAATCCCTGAGATGAAAAAAGTTGATTTCGGAGCATGATTTTTGAACAGGAGCTTCAACGGTTTTGGGGCATATGAGAAATTCCCTAAGCCCCGGACCCATCGATTTTGGTCAAAAA